>NW_022589755.1:11115401-11198026 GCF_004348235.1 Phoca vitulina
TGCTCCAGATGGCCCGGACGCCCCCACCATTTCCCCCTCAGACTCCTTTTACCATCCAGGGGCCAACCTCAGTCTCTCCTGCCACGCAACCTCTAACCCGCCCGCACAGTATTCTTGGCTTAATAATGGGAGGCCCCAGCCACTCACACAGGAGCTCTTTATCCCCAACATCACTGTGAATGATGGTGGATCCTATACCTGCCTCACCTATAACTCTGGCACTTGCCTCAATAAGACCACAGTCAAGACTATCACAGTCTCTGATAAGTGGATCCCTGGAGCATCTGCATGGATCGCTGTGGTGAAGGTCTGTCTGGCTTTCAGAAAAGAGCCTAGAAGTTATTGGCATTTGCTTATGTCACAAACAAATCCCAAATCTGTCCCTGAACTCTCCCATTACATGTCTGCAGACGCTACCTCCCTGATTTCTCATGGCAGACCTTGGGTCTAGCCTGGAATGTGGGAGAGGGTTCTCAGTCCAGAATACCCCATGCATAAAAGGGGGCTTTGCAAATAGGGAGGAAAGAAGGGTCCAGAAGGTCAAGTTGCTTTTTGTTGTTGAATTGCAGAAGGGCTTTATATCTTCTGGGTATTAATCTCTTACCAGATAGGATTTGCAAATGTTTCCTTCCATTCTGTGGGTTGCCCTCACTTTTTTTTTTTTAGTGAACTTTAGTTGACACACAATGTGACATTAGTTTCAGGTGTACAACATAGTGATTGGACAACTCTATGTGTTATGCTCTCCTTGACACAATGTAGCTCCCATCCGTCACCATGCAGCCCGATCAAAATACCATTGACTATATTTCCTATGCTGTGCATTTCATCCCTATATCCTGTTCATTCCAAAACTAGTGCTACCACTTTCCGGAATGTGTCGTTTGATGCACAGAAGTTTTCCATTTTGATGTAATCCAATCCATCTACTTTTTCTTTTATTGTCTTTGCTTTGGGTGTCATATCTATGAAATCATTGGGAAATGCACTCTCAATTAGTTTTTCCTCTACGTTTTCTTCTAAGACTTTGACAGTTTTGACTCTTTTTTTTTTTCTTAAAGATTTTATTTATTTATTTGACAGAGAGACAGCAAGAGAGGGAACACAAGCAGGGGGAGTGGGAGAGGGAGAAGCAGGCCTCCCTTGGAGCAGGGAGTCCAATGCAGGGCCCGATCCCAGGACCCTGGGATCATGACCTGAGCCGAAGGCAGACGCCCAACGACTGAGCCTCCCAGGCACCCCAGTTTTGACTCTTATGTTTAGATTTATCTATTTTACATTAATATTTGTGCATACTGTAATTCGGGTCCAACTTCATTCATTTACATGGATATCCAATGTTTCCAACACCATTTGTTGAATAGATTTTTTTCTCCATCAAATGGTCATGACAACCTTCTTGAAAGTCATTGGGCCACGTATGCCAGGGTTTGTTTCTGGGGTGCCTATTTTATTCCATTGGTCTCTATGTCTGTCTTTATACCAGACCCCCGTTATTTTGGATACTGTAGCTTTGCAGTCAGGAAGTAGGAGTCCTCCAACTTTGTTCTTTTTCAAAATAAGTTTAGCTCTTTGAGGCCCCTGAGATTCCATGTGAATTTTGGAAATTCCTATTTCTGCAAAATATTTCCTTCAGAATTTGATAGGGAGGCACCTGGCTGGCTCCGTCAGTGGAGCATGCAAATCCTTATCTCGATGTTGTGGGTTTCAGCCCCACATTGGGTATAGAGATTACTTAAAACTAAAATCTTAAGAAAAAGTATTTGATAGGGATTACATTGAATCTGTCAATCTCTTTGGGTAATAGTGTCATCTTAAGAATGTTAAGTCTCATTATCCATGAACATGGGATGTCTTTCCATTGATTTGTGTCCTCTGTAATTTATTTCAGCAATGTTTTACAGATGGCCATATACAGTCTATTGGCTCACTAATTCCTAAGTATTTGATTCTTTTTTCCTAAGTATTTTTTAAAAAGATTTTATTTATTTATTTGACAGAGAGAGAGACAGCGAGAGAGGGAACACAAGCAGGGGGAGCAGGAAAGGGAGAAGCAGGCTTCCTGCTGAGCAGGGCCGATGTGGGGCTCGATCCCAGGACCCTGGGACCATGACCTGAGCTGAAGGCAGACGCTTAATGACTGAGCCACCCAGGGGCCCCTTTCCTAAATATTTTATTCTTTTTAATGTTATTGCAAATAGAATTGTTTTCCTAATTTCTTTTTTGGGTACCTCACTGCTAGTGTTAGGAACACAGTGATTTTTGTATGTTGATTTTGTAGCCTATAAATTTGTTGAAATTTTTTATTCTACAGTATTTTTCGTGGAATCTTTAGGGTTTTGTACATAAAATTTCATGTCATCTGCAGACATAATTGTACTTATTTTTTTAATTTGATTGCATTGTGGTTTTTTTCCTCCTAATTATTTTTGCCTAGACTTCTGTACTGTGTTGAATACGGGTGGTGAAAATGGCATGTTTATCTTCTACCTGATCTTCGAGGAAAGGCTTTCACTGTTTCACCATGGAGTGTGATGCTAGCTGTGGGTGTTTCCTATAAGTCCTTTATTATGTTCAGTAGTTTCCTTCTATTTGTAAGGGAGCCAGTATTCTGTATACAGTAACCACTTTTCTACAGAAGTTTTTCACCATGAGAGTCAAGCCACAGATCTGGAAGTAAAAGTCTTCTTCAGAGTGAGAAATCCTATAGATTGAACTCTTTGATTCCTAAAGTTATGAAGACGGGGCAGACGGCTCTCCAGTCCCTAGTAAATATAAGAGTGTAAATGCCTTCCCTACTTTATGTGAAGCTGCCTTGGACACAGAGATAGAAGGGCTATGAGTTTTCTTTCCCTAACATACATGGAAAGGTATATAAGAAATGAGGCCTGATCTTTTAAAGTCACAAAAGTTCAAGAAAATCACACAGAAGTCCATGGGAAAGAATTTCCCCTGATAATGATGTTGCTGGCCACGTGAGCTAAGAGATTCCTGGTGCTGATACTACAGTGATGTCCAGGCAGAGCAGACACATGACTGAGGGTCAGAGGGGTAGGAATAGCCCTCTCCTTCCAGATCGTCAAAGACATTCATCCTTCTGCTGACAGCAAGGCCATCCTCTGGGGCATCTTTACAGAGCTCATTGGGGCCCTCGGAGTGGCTGGCATCTCAGAAGAAGGAGTGTGGACCCAGGCCTCAAGCCCATTCTCATACCACAGTGTTACCTGTGTTTCCCCGTATTTCGCCTGTGTTTCTCTACAGAGCCAGTGGCCCAGCCCTCCATCCAGGTCAGCAATGCTATAGTCACAGAACATAAGGACTCTGTGGTCCTGACCTGCTCCACAAATAATCCTGGGGTCTCCATCCAGTGGTTTTCAATGACCAGAATCTAAAGTTCATGGAGAGGATGAGCTGTCCCCAGACAACTGCACCCTCACCATAGACCCTTCCCTGTCAGGAAGGAGGATGCCGGGAATTAGCAGTGTGAGGTCTCCAACCTAGTCAGATGCAGCAAAAGTGATGCTGTCAGGCTGGACATGAGCTGTTAGTGACCCTTGACCTCTCCCCCTTCCTCCCTGTACATTTCGCTGGCAGGGGGTATGAAATGGATGCAGACCTGCAGGAGGTGAGAGCCACCTTCAGAGCCTCTAGGGCTATGTGGATAAAATTCCCTGGAATTAGATGAATCTTGTTAACATCTTGGTTTTGATATTACCAACTTTTGGACCTCGGGCAAGATGCTTAACCTCCTGAACCTCAGTTTCCTCATCTCTAAAACTGGAAAGAACAGCTGGATCTTAGGACTGTTGTGAGGGTTGTTAATATGAATTCATGAGATAAAATCCTGAGACAGCATCATACACAGATTCGGGCTCAATCAAACTTAGCAGCTATTGTTCTTTTGTTATTAGCGTTTTTGTTACTAGCTGTAATGTCTCAGGGAATTGGGATTAAGTGTTGTCTGATCACGTTCCAGCTCTCTGACCCCCACTGATTTACTGAAGCCCTTTACAAACTTGGATGCTCATTTTGCACAGTGGAGATGACACCTACCCCCTCATGGGCAGGGAAGCAGCAGATGAGATAAACATAAAGCATTTCCCACGTGCCTGGCACAGAGCAGAGCTTGAAAGTAGTCAGCTGATGTTATTCTCTTTAATCAGTGAAGAGTGGACAGTTAAGGACTTCCCTCTAAGATCATCAGTGATAACGGAACAGAAGACACAAGGGAAGAGGCATAATGTGAAAGGAAAATAAACAGGATGCCAGCGCTGGCACCAGAGTAGGGGGAAAATGTGAACATTAAAGCAAGTCCAGGGTTTCACTGTGAGGAAGGGAAATGATGCAGTGGCCGAGGGGATGGGACACTGTGGTGACAACACACACACCACCCAGACCTCAGTGGCCTTTCCTTCCTCCCTAACCAGGCCCTTCCCCCACAGCACTTCCTGGTTTCCCCAGATTTGACTTGAGACTCATACCCTTCCCTTTTTCTTTTTCTTTCAGATGGAAGAAGCACCACAGGCCTCCCTGTGGGGTCCATCATTGGCATTGCAGTCGGGGTCCTGGTCGCACTGGCACTGGGAGCCACTCTGGGGTGTCTCCTGCTCCGCACAAGGACTGGAAGGTACACACTGATCCTGTCCCCCAGCTGACCCTGGGCCAGGAGGGGTCCCATCCTGACCTAGGATTCTGGACTGGCTCCTCCATGCCTCCCAACTGCCCCCTGGATTTTCCCTCTCATTCCCTCTGGCTCCTTCCTCACCAGCTGCTGACCGGGGTGCTTCCTTCACAGCTTCCTCGGTTATAAATTAGGGACAATTAAGGAAACGCCCCTCGTGGTTTTCGTGGTTCACGTGGCAAACCTACAGTGGTGCTGACAGGACTAAGTGCTCAGTAAACAGCACCTCCCGTGGTTTATTTAAGTCTACACACCCTGTGAGAGGGATTTGCAGCCTCAGGATCTGAGGGTGGTCCTGGTCAAGGTCACACAATGGAGAGTAGAAGAGCCTGACAGGTCAGGTGAGTTCATCCCCCAAATGGCAGATGTGGGAACCATAGCCCCTGCTGTGTGAGAGCAGAGAACCTGGGCTCGGCCGGGGGGAGGTACTGGGATGTCCTTTATGCCTCCTGTCCAGGCAGATGGAGATAAAATACGGTCTGCTATCATATTTCAACATCTCCTGGCCTGAGGGGGCAAGAGTCTGGCCACAGCAGGGACACCACATTCAGGGATCCAGCATACCTGGGGCCCCCCAAGTGTCCTGCACATGAATCTGCAGCCTTGACCCTTCTCTAGGTCAAACCTTCATGTTTGATTCCTTTCCTGGGTCCTCCATCCCTTTTCAGGACACTTTCTCCTAGATGCCCATCAGCCTGTGGGTCTTCACCTCTGGGCTCCAAAAGCCTTTTCTTATCCCCTCTCCTGGGCCTGTCCTCTCCTAAACAACACTAGTGAGAGAGGGGGTCTCTAACCCCTGCCTGGAATGAGGATCCTGCTTGTCCCTGCTCTGACACCAAAGCTGTGACGTCTCCATGCACCCCTCACATGTAAGCCTGATCTTTCCTAGGGCCAGTGGCTGGTGTGATCTCAGAGAGCTCTGTTGCCCAGCATCCACTCCCCGTGAGTATATCTTCAGCCCGATGGGACTGTGAGTCCTGTAGTCCTGCCCCAGTGTCCACTCCTGCCAGGCACCCCCCTGAAGCCTCTGATCCTTTCTCTGGGGCTTTAACACAGGGGACCTCAACGGACTATACTCCCTCACCTGTGGAATTTGGATCATAAGTCAGCACCTTGCCCTCATTGAACCCTAACATGGCCAGTGGGTCTGTCCCTGGGAGGTGCTCCTGCTTCCCTGTTCTCTGAGAGCTGAGGACCTGTCCCCTCCTGGAGGGTGGCCCCAAGCTTCTTCACAGCCCTGGTGCTAACTCCTGTCTCTGTCCCCAGGCCATGGTCCAGTCTGCAGCTCCACATCCCCGGTAAGCCCGCCCCCTCCACCACTCTAACCACTGGGGTCCAGACTGTGCAGACTCAAGGTAGGGCAACCAATCAATTCAGCAGCACAGAGCAGACCTTGCTTCCCCCAGAGTAGCCAGGACAAGGCAAGCCCTGTTCTGGCCAGGAGTGGACCCTCTTCAGGGGCAGGACCACCCCCCAGCATGTCCTGAGTTGTCCTTGGGCAAGATGCTTAACCTCCTGAACCTCAGTTTCCTGAACCTGCTCCCCTGAGCTGGCCAAAGGAGAACCCTGGAGTCCAGCCAGGGGCAGGGTGGGCACTGGGAGCACCAGCCAGGGGTCCTGGGCTAACAGGAATGGGGCAGGGGGTGCAGTGGGCAGTGGTCAGGGACTGGAGTATGGGTCAGCAGGCTTGGAGAAGGCATTTCAAGAGGCAGAACCGGTCACTCCCGTAGAGAAATGACCCTCCCTCTCTGACTACCAACACCCATTCTCTCCTGTTTAGGACTCCCTGCCCAGCTCCACCACAGCCGTTCCCATCTACCAGGTGAGTGTGGGCAATGACTGTTCTGGTCCCCGAAGCCCAAGGGGGCCGAAGATCTGCACCCATCTTGCCCCTGGCTGTGTTTTCAGGTTCAGGAAACAGGAGAGCAAGGGGGACAGGGCATTGTGGGAGGAAGGAGGGGCCCCGGACAGACACCTGCCACACAGCCAGGCTCCCAGAGAGCAGCTCAGGTGGGCCTAGAACCTGAAAGTCACCCAGATATGTTCTAAGAAGGTGACAGGGTCTCAGAGGCCTCTTCTTTTACAGGAATTACAACACCCCGACACAAACGTTTACTGCCAGATCAACCACAAAGCAGAAATGGCTTCTTAGTTTCCCTTGGAAACTGCTTCTTCCAGGGCCCTCCTGAGATCCAGGACCCTGGGTTGGTTCAGGATCCACAGCCTGAGCCAGAAAACCATTTCTAAGCGCTGAGGATACTCAGGGACATGGACCAAGGGTCGGTTACTTCACCATCCTTCACTACAAAGTGCTGGTGGGCAGCCTGGACTTGGTCATCTGACTGTGCAGTCACTTCCTGCAGTGATGTCCACAACACCCTCCCTGCCCTGAGGGATGGAGACAGAGGCCAGTGCACACTCCCTGCAGCCCTCTCCACCTCTTCCTTGTTCGTAATGCTCCTTGTTAAGAATGGGAAGTGTGTGGACAGAACCAGATCAAGGCTCCCAAGCCAGAGGAATAGCTGGGAGTCATCAGCACCACGGACAGTGTCCCAGCCAAGCTCCTCCCAGGAGTTGAGAGGGGAGGAGGCAATGACGGACTGCTGGAGAGGCTTCCCATTTCTATTCTACAGAAGATAGATGCAATGAAGCAGAATGCTACTACAAGGACAACCCGATTCTGCTCTAATCTATCCATGGAAAACCCTTTGCACATGTCTGGATGTTACTTGTTGGCATATCTATTACTGCTCCCTGCATGGCTGATTGCTGCCCCCAGAGGGTGGCCTCAGGAGGTTGAGAGTCCACTCCAGCCTCTTGGGGGAACCCCCTGACCCCTGAGAGTCAGGCCCCTCTCTTCTTGACAATAAGCAAGGAATGTTTCATGATTAACTTCGGACCCTTGGTGCCTGACCTTGGAAACACACCCATTACCCAGCCTGGAGCACCCCTGAGCACAGCATCCTGTTTCCCAAGCCCCAGCTGAGCCCCCCAGGCAGCAGGGCAGAGCAGAACCCTGGGCTATTCTCCCAGCTGCTCCCTGCTGAGCCCTGTGCCTGGCGTCAGAGTCCTTTGCCATCTACCTGCCCTTCCCAGCAGAGCAGACATTCAACCCAGGGGACAAATGGGGCCCTAAGATCTCCCAGGATACAATCCAATATCTGAGGGTTCCTGCATCTGCCTGTGACCCCTCAGAGGAAGAGAAAAGACTAGGGCCCTCACAGTCACCCCCATCTTCCTATTTCCCATCCACATCCCACCCACACAACCAACTTGGATGCTACGGACCCAGCCCTGCCCTTCCATGGGGCTCAGGTCCATTCTGTCCACGCATAGTGACCAACATGAGAGTCACCTGGGTGCTTTATCTTTACTATTTCTTTCTTTCTGCTTTTAGCTGGGTTCACTTTGCTCTTATTTTCCTAGTTAATGTGGTAGGAACTTAGATTATTGAGATATTTCCTCTCTTGTAATGTAAGCATTCCATGCTACAAATTCTACTCTCAGCACAGCATAAGTAGCATCCCACAAATGGTGGATATTTTTTAAGTGTATTTAATATAATTCTTTGTATTTTTAAAATTTCCCTTGAGACTTTCATTTTGACTCATTGATTATTTACAAATATGTAGCTTGCTTTCCAATGTTTCAAAGAATTTTCTGTCTTTCTTTTGCTGATTTCTACTTTGATTACTATTTTCAGAGAAAATAGTAATTTAATAACTAATAAAATTGTAATAGTAATAACCAATTTAAATTTGGTATGGGTGCCTCTCTGGCTTGGTGGGTGGAGCCTGTGACTCTTGATCTCAGGGTCGTGATTTCGAGCCCCACATTGGGGGTAGACTTTACTTCAAAACAAAGTAAATTTGGTTAGCTTTCAGGTATGACAGCAAACATTAAGCAACAGAGAAGGATGAATTGGACATCTTTTCCTTGGCTATTCTTTAATAGCAGAACAGCTGGCAACAAATTCTCATATTCTTCCTTCATCAGAAGATTTCCTTAGTTCCCCTTTCCAGATCAGGATTTGTGGTCGACTTGAAAAACCTGCCACTTCCTTCTGGCTTCCACGCTGTCAGATACAAAACCATCACTTAAATCAGCATTTCGTAATATGTAATGGGTTGTTTCTCTGACTATTCTTAAAGATTTTTTTTCTCTTGTCCTTCATTTTCAGAAGTTTGCAATGTGTCTTAGAGTGACTGCTTATTGTGCTCGGGGTTCCCTCAGCTTCTTGGACCATTACTTCTTCAGGTACTTTTTTCAGTCCATACTTTTTCCCTATTTCTTGTATCCAGTGGCGTCAATGTTAGTTCTTCTTTTTTAAAGATTTATTTATTTATTTGAGAGAGAGAGCGTGCTTGCAGTTGAGGAGAGAGGCAGAGGGAGAGGGAGGGAGAGAATCCTCAAGCAGACTCCCTGCTGAGCGCCCAGATACCACAAGTCTGGGAGTATCGGCAGACTCCAGAAACTGGAGAAGGCAAGAAAATTGATCCAAACCTAGAACCTGCAGAAAGGAATGTGGCCCCGCCAATATCTTTATTTTAGCCCAGTAATACCCATGCTGGACTTCTGACCTCCAGAACTGTGAGATAATAAATGTCTGTTGCTTTTAAGCAAACTTGTTTGTGGAATATGTTACAGAGGTAATAGGAAGCTAACACAGACTTCATATTACATTATATTGTTGTACTAATATCAAATGGGGGAGCTTGATAATCATACTGTGGATATATAGGAGAAAATCCTGGTTCTGATGAGATATGGGCTGAAGTAGTGAGGGTGAAATATTATGATCCCTATAACTATCAAGTGATACATCAAAAAATCATATATACATAATGAAAAAGATTTGTGTGCATGCACATGCATATATTTTCCTTTATACAGATAGAATACAAATGTGGCATTGGTAAATAAGCATGAAAGGTATATACGAGATCCCTCTAATACTCTTGAAAATTTTCTCTAAGTTTGATTGTTTTTTAATTGGGGGGGTGGGGTCTTACGTTTTCGAACTACACACACCAGTGTTTACAAACAATATTATATGATTTGTAATATTTATTATTTTTAAAAAGATTTTATTTATTCATTTGAGACAGAGAGATACACAGAGAGAGAGAGCATGAGCAGGGGGAGAGGCAGAGGGAGAGGGAGAAGCAGGCTCCCCGCTGAGCCAGGAGCCTGATGTGGAACTCGATCCCAGGACCCTGGGATCACGACCTGAGCCAAAGTCAGATGCCCAACCATCTGAGCCAACCAGGCACCCTGATTTGTAATATTTAATCCCCAGTGGGTGGAGGAGTAGAAGGGAGATAGATACAACAAGATTCATCATGAGTTGATTCTTTGGAGCTGGAGATGTGTACATGGGGGTTCACGATACCGTTCTCTCTAGTATAACGAACTAGAGTCCATTTGTATATGTTCGTATGCAAACTCTCTTTGTAAATCTTTGAAACTTTTCCATATAAAAAGATTTTAAGGAAAGAGAAAAAAATGTCCAAATCAGAAGTTTTTTTCAGAGTTTGACAGAATTTTCAAGACAGATCATGTCAAAATCATAGAAATTCATCCATAAAATAGAGAGGGAGTATCCCCCTAACTCATTCCGAGGTTAGTATAACCTTTAAATTGAACTAGGAATAACAACTAAAGTACTAAAAGAGGAAAATATCAGGCCAATCATACTCCTGAACAGAGAGAAAAAATGCTAAACAAGGAATTCTCAAACCAAATCCAACAGTATATAGAATAAGACACTACACTGTGACTAAGTTCCGATTGTCCCAGCAAAGCAAAGGTGATTCAACATTAGAAATTTATAAATGGGGAGCACCTAGGTGGCTCAGTCAGTTAAGCAGCCAACTCTTGATTTTGGCTCAGGTCATGATCTCAGGGTCCTGGGATTGATCCCCATGTCAGGTCTGAGCTCAGCGGGGAGTCTGCGTGAGGATTTCTCTCCCTCTCCCACTGCCCCTCCCCTCTCTCAAATAAATAAATAAATCTTAAAAAGAAAAGAATTTATAAATGGAAGAGGGCAGCAACTTCTAGGGTGCCAGCAATGTTCTGTTTCTTGATCTAGCTGCTCCCCATGGGTGTGCTGTTTTTGAAAACACAATAAGCAAAACACTTCATTCTGTAGCAGTCCCCATACCACCTACCATCACTTGTCCCTCATGTGTTGATTTTTGAGGTGTTTGCAGCCAAACATGAGTTTGGAACCAGTCTCAGTCAGGTAAGAGTATTAACAGAAAGACAGACCAATGGAACAGAACAGAGAGCCCTCAATAAATTCCTGCATATATGGTCATCGGATCTTTGACAAGGGTGTTAAGATACACAATGAGAAAGGATCATCTCTTCAACAAACGATGTTGGGAAAAGTGGATATCCACATGGCAAAAGAATGAAATGACACACTTACTTTGCACATACACAAAAATACACAAAAATGGATGTAAGTCTTAAATAAGACCCCAAACCATAAAACTCCTCAAAGAAGACATAGGGGAAAAGCTTGATGACATTGGTCTTGGCAATGACTTCATGCATATGATACCAAAAAGCACAGGCAATGGAAACGAAAATCAACAAGTGGGACTATTTCAAACTAGGAAGCTTCTGCCCAGCAAAGGAAACCATCAGCACAATGAAAAGGCAACCTACCAACTGGGACAGAATTTTTTTTTTTTTTTAAGATTTTATTTATTTATTTGAGACAGAGAGAATGAGAGAGAGAGCACATGAGAAGGGGGAGGATCAGAGGGAGAAGCAGGCTCCCTGCCGAGTAGGGAGCCCGATGCGGGACTCGATCCAGGGACTCCAGGATCATGACCTGAGCCGAAGGCAGTCGCTTAACCAACTGAGCCACCCAGGCGCCCTGGGACAGAATATTTTTAAACCACGTATCAGATAAGGGGTTAATATCCCACATATGTAAGGAACTCCTACAGCTGGATAGTAAAACACAAACCAACAAATAACCTGATTTTAAATGGGTTAAAGACTTGAGTAGATATTTCTTCTATGGCAGTCGGGTATATGAAAAAAGGGAAATGGAAATCTAACCCCCCATGAGATATTACCACACACATGTTGCAAAGGCTATTATTGAAAAAAAAAAAAAAGACAAGTGTTGGTGAGGATGTTGAGAAATTGGAACCTTTGCACCCTGTTGGTGAGAATGCAAACTGGCGCGGCCACTCGGAAAACAGTATGGAGGTTCCTCAAAAAATTAAATATACAACTATACGCTAAGATCCAACAATCCCACTTCCGGGCATTTCTCCAGAAGAACTGAAATCAAGATCTCGAGGAGATATTAACACACCTGTGTTCATTGCAACACTATTCACAGTAGCCGAGATATGGAAACAACCTAAATGTCCAATGACAGACAAATGGTTGAGGAAAATGTTGTAAATACATACAATGGAACACTATTCAGACGACAGATCTCATATGAGCTGTTAATAAAATAAAGAATGATAAAATGAAAAATGTTATCACAGTCGAAACCAAAACAAACACCACACTGAGATGCCACTTCACACACAGTAGACTGGCTGAAATATTAAAAAGACTTTCAAAACTAAGTGTTGTTGAGGATGGGGGGGCAACTGGAACTCTCCTATGTCGCTAGTGAGAAAGTAAAATTGGAACTACTTCGGAAAACAGGGTAGCATGTTCTTTATAAAATTAAACATGTGCCTCCTCAGCGATCCCCTCACTGCACTCCTAGATGGAACTCTACCCCAGAGAAATGAAAACACACACCCACTTCGAAGACTCCTGCACAAAAGTTCCTGGCAAGTGTACTTGTAATCACCCAGAGTTGGAAACAACAGAAATGTCCATAAATGAGAGAATAAATTAAAAAAACACAATTTTTTGCATCCTTTCAATGTAATACAACTAACAGATAAAAAAGAAAACACTGTGGATACTTAAAATAATATGGAGCAATGGGTTATTTTTAAAAACCATGCTGAGTAAAGCTGTAGACCCCAGCCCCAAATTGTACTGTATGATTCAAATTTTCAAAATTCTAAAAAAATGCACACCAATCTATAACAGCAAAAGCAAATGTAAGGTTTCATGGGAACATGGGGAAGGAGGGCCAGAGGGGTGGGAATGAAGAGAATAAAGAGGACACGAGGAGACTTTTGTGAGGAGGGACATATTCAGTATCTTCACCTAGGAATGACTTCTCTGCATGCCCGTGGCAAAGCTTATTAAATTGTTTTCAATATGTTGAACTTCTTATACGTCAACTATAATTCAATTAGGTGGTTAAAAATTATACGTCTATATATGAAATATTAATGTACAAATAAAAAACTGGGTAGCAGGACTTTTTCTCCCACATTTCCTGCACAGTCCACCAGAGGGCGGCAGAGCCGCTCTACACCTGGGCGCCCCCCTCGGCACCCACAGCCCAGCAGGGTCTGACCCTCCCCAGCCTCACCCAATCACCGTCCTCCTGGCTCTCCAGGCTCCCCACACTGGACCCCGTCATCCCCCTTAGCCAGCTAGGTGTCTGCCCCCTGAGACTGTCCCTCTATGGGCAGCTAGTCCCTCTCCGCCCACTGTCCTTAGAGGGGCGAAGGTTCACTCACACTTCCGGTCTCAGCCCCAGGTCACTTTCCCAGGAGTGCTCCATGTGACCCCCCATCAGCTAAGACCCCCTGACATGCTCCAGACGCACCAGACATTTTCCCTTCCTGGCCCTTCTCTCGATTCTAATTGACTCCTCAGTGCCATGATTTCCTGACTGCCCGTGGCCCTGTTCCAAGGGAAACCCCACGAGTCCAGGGCCCACATCTGTCCTGTTCTTGGTGGAGCTCCCAGGACCCAGCCCTGGGCCTGACACATCACAGAAGCCAGTAAATACTCGTTAAATGCAGGAGGGAAACCACACAATGGAAGTCACCCCCGTGTCATCTGGGGTCGGAGCCTCTTCCCGGCAGACCCAGGCCGCTGGCATCAGCATGGGAGGGGGCCAGCATGTGCCCAAGGCTGTCCCTGTAAGGCTGTCAGGGCTTACCCCCTCCTAGATTCAGGAGGGATGACAGGGGCCTCCTACAGTTAGAGATCAGACCCCCATTCACTCCCAGAACACAGACACCCCCACCCATCTCTGTCTGTGACTGACTTCTCTCCCTGGAGGGCCTGGGTGGGCAGCCTGTGTCCTTCCTCTTCTCTTAGAGATCTGACCTGCCACAAATTCTGCATCACCACCCCAGATGCAGTTACTACCCATGGAGTTCAGAGCCCTACACTGACCTCCAAAGACATCAGGGGGTGACTCCTCATCCTGAGGGCCCCTGGTCTGTGGGGACACCTGCTATGTCTCCCTGAAGGTTTCTCAGCAGCCCAAGGAGTCCTGGGGAACAAGGGGGAACGTCCCAGGTAGACGGGACAGAAGAACCCAGGATGTGCCTGTGTTTCCCCGGGGCTGAGGGTCTCCTCCCCTTTCACAGAGGCAGCCCTGGGATCCCTCAGCTGAGTCTCTGGGTGGAGCCACTCCAGCTCCTGGTTCCTTCAGGGAGACCTAGAGCAGAGCAGAGACAGGGACACAGATGACTTGGATGCAATCCCCTCAGTGAGTGATGGGGAGACAGAGCATTGTGGTGTTCAGCCTCCCAGGCTGGTGCCTTTTCCTCAAAGTCTCAAGAGACCCCTACAAGGTCATTCCTTGAAATCTCGAGGACAGAGAGCTCATGCTGAGGGAGCACATCTCTGGGCTGACAATTCTCCTGACACAGGATCAGGAATATTCTGGATACTGCCTGTCCTCTCCCTGGACTCACCCTGCCCTGGGATGGAGTCAGGCAGTCTAGGACCCACAGGGACCAGGACCCGGGCTGACCAGTCCCTCACCTCGGCCCAGGACTCAGGCATATCCTTGGGAACCTGGTCAGCATCCCTGGTGTGGCCCCAGAATCGCCTCCAGGGGGGCGACATAGGGACATGCAGACAACACACAGGACATTAAACCCTGAAGCTGGCTTTGGCTAAGGAGGTGGAGAAGGAGCCTGGTTTCCATCCCTTTCTCCAACAGACCCTTCTGGGTCCCTCCCACATGTCTGTTCTGTCCTGCCCGCTCCTTCTAGGGAGAAGACCCTTGATTTGTCAGGGGTCCCTGTGCAGCAACCCATTCCCTGCCTGGTACCACCAGGGGGATGGGGGAGGCAGGGTGACCACAGCAAAGTCCCCCAGGCAGAGGACACGGGCTGCCCAGGACACTCAGGGGCACATGGACAATGTCTGGGCCACAATTCAGCCAACAGACCCTGAGGGAGGGTCTCCTCAAAACCTTCCTGGGAGCCCCAGTCACCTGAACTCCCACCACCTCTTCTCTTCCCAGGACACAGGAAACCCCCTTCCCACCTGGGAACTGAGCTCCTGAGACACGTGGTCCTGGGTGTCTGTCCCTGGAAGCAGAGGCCAGGCTGGGGACACCCAGGGATGGACTGTGGGTCCCTCACCAGTCATCACCCAGCCTGCCCCTTTCTCACCCCCAGAGTCATCTCTGGGACCTCGCTGCCAGGAGTCAATCCAACCTCCCCAGAGCTGTGAGAACACTGGGGAGACCGGTGCCCAGCTGGGATTCTCTGTTACAACAGAAATAATCCCCTGGATTTGGGGACCCTGGGGCTCTGTGTGTGGTGCCAACAGACTCAAGGCCAGGACTCAGCAGAGGAGTAGGGAGAAGGGCCATCCTGTAAGGGAACCGGGTCCCCCTCAGTCTGGCTATTCAGAGTGTGCTCCCTGGGCCAGGACGATCAGCATCACCTGGGAGCTTGTTAGAGGCAGACTCTGGGGTCCACACCACACCTGCTGAGTCAGAATCTGCATTTTCACAGCATCTGCAGACCCTCTGTGGGCTCAGGAGAGGGAAAGGCGGCCCCATCCCACATCATCCCACCCGGTCTCAGTCTGGCTGGGCATCTGCTGAAGCAGCATTTCTGGGTGTCACCTGGGCATCCACAGTCTTGATAAAGTTCCACAGGTGATTCCAGCGCACAGTGGGGGTGACATCCCTGTGACATGTTCCTGAGGCAGCCCCCAGGCTCCTGCTCTGAAGGGAAAGCCACACGGGGAGGAGAGAGGGCTGTGGGGGCGCTGACCCTGCACCTTGACCCCGAGCTGTGGGGGTCACCAGACCCCAATGCCACAGGCTTGTGCTTGTCCAAACAAGGGCGTGTGCGCGCTCTCGCATATGGTGGGAAAGCACAGCTGAAGACGGAGAGGCCTCAGCAGTTCCCAGGGAACCGCAATGTAGGCAGAAATGAAAGGGGAAGAAGAGGACAAGGGAGTCAGGAGGGACGGGCGGGGCCCTGGCAGAGACCCCGCCCCGGCCCACGTGACCCCGCCCAGCGCTCCTGCCCCCAGAGGCCGCTCAGCTCAGAGGGAGGGAGGACGGCAGAGCTGACAGGACAGGACGGCAGTGCTCCTGAGCGGTTCTGGAGCAAAAGCTCTTCCCCCAGAGGGAGGGACGGACCGGGCAGCAGGCACCATGGAGCCCCCGTCGGCCCCTCCCCGAGGAGGACGCGTCCCCTGGCAGGAGGTCCTGCTGGCAGGTGAGAGGGATGATCCCCTGCGAGGGGGCGGGAGGATGGGAGAGAGAGGCTGGCTGGGGTCTCCCGGGGAGGACAGGGCTCTGAGAGGGGACAGGGGAGCAGGGCAGGACGGGGGAGCCGGCTCAGCAACGGGAAAATTTCATGATCTGGAAATGGGGAGCCAAGGGCTGTTTCCCAAGTTACTCATCACTGAGGACTGAATTCTGAAAACTGATAACAACAACCAGGGACCCTAAACACTGCCCTTTCCCACCAACCTGAGATCTTGACAGACAAACGCTAGACTTGGAGGGCCCTGGGGCCACATTCATTCAGCCCCGGGTATTTACAGCCTGCCCCACCCCTGGGGTACAGCACAGATCAGACGAGTCCCTGCCCTCCCTGAGCTCACTTCTATGGGGAGGAAGACACACAGAGACGTCTAGAATGTGATGTCAGGTCCTGACGAGCACCAGGAAGGGAACAGAGCAGGGAAAGGTCAGAACGTGAAGACAGAGGGTCTTTAGAGGAGGTGCTCAGGGCAGACCTCTCCCCAGGACCCCCTGAGTGGGAGCAGGGATCTGAGGGCAGGGAGGGAGTGAGCGACAGACATGTGAGGAAGAGGGTTGGAAACAGAGGAAGTAAGTTCAGAGGCGCTGACGTAGTGTGGTCATGCCGCTGACCTTGACCAGCAGGAGACACACACTCACACACACACCCCGAGGCTGGGGGATTAGGACCTGCTCCTTCTCCGGGGCCCCAGCTTTCCCTCCCAACACATAGGTCCAAACACTGATCTGTGTCTTCCCTTCCCTCCTAGTCTCACTCTTAACCTTCTGGAACCCGCCCACCACTGCCCAAGTCACTGTGGAATCGGTGCCGCCCAGTGTTGCTGAAGGGAAGGATGTTCTTCTGCGAGTCAACAATCTGTCTGGGGATCCTCTAGGCTATAACTGGTTCAGAGGGGAAACTGTAGAGTTCAGCCGTCAAATTGTATCATATGCAGTAGACAGAAATGTAACTACCCCAGGGCCTGCACACAGCGAAAGAGAGACAATATACCCCAATGGATCCCTGCTGTTCCAGAACATCACCCTGAACGACGCAGGATACTACACCATACAAATCATAAAGAGAGATGTTCAAGTTGATCAAGTAACAGGACAGCTGCGCGTATTCTGTGAGTAATTCCTCTCTCACCTCTAGTGTTGGGTGGGATGAATTCTACTTCACACACACACAGGATGGACAGGCCAAGATTTGGCCTCCATCCCCCTCTGCATTAAGTCCCATGTGGGGTTCAAGCATTTAGTGCGGGACACACACAGTGGAGACAAACTTCCTAATATCAAATGCCTTTTCAGGAATCCAGACTCTGGGACCATCTGAGAAAGACCCTGCAGGGTCCAGTCAGGACCAGGCCTGAGGGGCCTCTGGGATCTTCACCAGAGCTCAGCCCAGAAAGCCCCTGCCCAGACCCCTGTGTTGGGGCTCCTGACTGTAGTGACCCTGGGGGTCTGTGCCAGGATGGGGTTAGGGCTCCTGGGCAGAGCTGCCTGGGAGCAATGATTTCCCAGCTGCCCGAGCTGGTCACCAGCCAGGGCTCAGTCTCAAGAGCCACATCTGGGGAGGGCAGAGCCTGGTCCTTCACCTGAGACTCAGCATGGACAGCACAGACACAGAAGTCCCCAGTCCAGGGGCACCTGTGTGGCTCAGTCAGTTAAGCAACTGCCTTTGGCTCATGTCCTGATCCCAGTGTCATGGAATTGAGCCCCGGTTAGGGTCCCTGCTCAGCAGGGGAGTCTGGTTCTCCCCCTCCCCTTGCTCATGCTCTCTCTCTGGCTCACTCTCTGTCTTTCAAGTAAATAAATAAAATCTTGAAAAAAAAGTCCCCGGTCCATTAGCCAACTGCTGTGGAGGGCTTGGGGGACACCAGTGGAAGGGCAGCACCCCCAGGAAGGAACAGAGCAGAGAGATGTCCTGGCATCTCCTCCTCCACCAAGAATCAGGCCCAGGGAGCCTTCTCTTGTGGAGACAAGTGGGAATAGCCGCCATCTGATTGGCCAGCGGCTATAGACCAAATTGAGGTCAGGTATTTTGGGACGTTTAAAGGTTAATTCACAAGCATGGCAAGTAGAGATCATCTACCATTATTCTTATTGCATTAAGGGGAAACTGAGGCACGGGGAGACACAGTCACTGAATCAGGGTCACACAGACTGGTGAGCAGCAGATCAGAGTTACCCAGGCTCAGTGTGCAGACACAACCCCGTCCTCTCCTCCAGCAGAGGGAGGGATGCTGGTCTGGGCAGTGATGGCAACCGGAGGCTCACTCCATGTTTACTCTAGAACCATATGACCTGCATCAGCAATCAGAGGCAGAATGATCCGGCCGACCCCCAGATGCCCAGTCCTCACCTCTCTGTGCTGGACTTGAGATCTGTGTTCCTGTCTCTCCCACTGGGGTGTCAGGGAAAGAATTTGCCTTGTCCTCCTGACTCTACACCTGAAACCAGCACAAGGTCCACGTGTAACAAACTCGGTTGCTCTTGCTTAGGAGGGAAGGAGTGAACAGTGTGGGAGTCTCTCCCGCTGGAGGGCAGGGAGCCTGTGTGGCCAGACCTCCTAGGATCCTGCACCCAGGACACCTCTCCGAAGAGATGATGGATCATTAATTCACTCACCACCCCTGCTTCCTGTTCATCTCCTTGCTCTCTGCTTGGTCATTGGTCTCAGCTCTTCCTGATGATAACGATGTTGCTGGACACATGGGCTAAGACGTTCCTGGTGCTGATACTACAGAGATGTCCAGGCAGAGCAGACACATGACTGAGGGTCAGAGGGGGAGGTAAGGGCCTCTCCTTACAGATCGTCACCTGAACAAAGACACTCATCCTTCTGCAGACAGCAGGGGCATCCTCTGGGGCACATTTACACATCTCGCTAGGGCCCTTGGAATGGCTGGCGTCTCAGAGGAAGGAGTGTGACCCAAGGCCCCAGGCCCATTCTCATTCCATCACCTCCTGTGTTTCCCCACAGAGCCAGTGGCCCAGCCCACTGTCCAGGCCTACAAAACTATAGTCACAGAAGATAAGGACTCTGTGGTCCTGACCTGCTCCACAAATAACACTGGGGTCTCCATCCACTGGTTCATCAATGGCCAGAGTCTGAAGCTCATGGAGAGGATGAAGCTGTCCCAGGACAACAGCACCCTCACCATACTCCCTGTCAGGAAGGAGGATGCCGGGAATTACCAGTGTGAGGTCTCCAACCCAGTTAGTTGCAGCAAAAGTGACTCCATCAGGCTGGGTGTGAGGTGTGAGTGACCCTCAACCTCTCCTTCTCCTCCCTGTATATTTCACTGGCAGGGGGTGTGTAATAGATGCAGGCCCGTAGGTGGTGGGAGCCTCCTTCAGAGCCTCTAGGACAATGTGGATAGAATTCCCTGGAATTAGATGAATCTTGTTAGCATCTTGTTAGAATCTTGTTAGCATCTGATATGTACCAACTGTTGGAGCTCAGGCAAGATGCTCAACCTCCTGAGCCTCAGTCTCCTCATCTCTAAAATTGGAAAGAACAGCTAGATCTTAGGGCTGTTGTGAGGGTTGTTAATATGAATTTATGAGATGAAATCCTGAGACGCATCATACACAGAATCAGGCTCAATCAAATTTAGTAGCTATTGTTCTTTTGTTATTAACGTTTTTGTTACTAGCTGTAATATCTCAGGGAATTGGGATTAAGTGTTGTGTGATCACATTACAACTCTCTGACCTTCACTGATTTACTGAAGCCCTTTACATACTCGGATGCTCATTTTGCACAGTAGGGGGTGACACCTGCCCCCTCATGGGCAGGGACAGCAGCAGATGAGATAAACATAAAGTATTTCCCACGTGCCTGGCACAGAGCTGACCTCAAAAGCAGTCAGCTAATGTTATTCTCTTTAATTAGTGTTGAGTGGACAGGTAGGGGCCTCCCTCTAAGAACATTGATAGTAGGGGAGCCTGGTTGGCTCAGTCGTTGAGCGTCTGCCTTTGGCTCAGGTCATGGTCCCAGGGTCCTGGGATCAAGCCCTGTGTTGGGCTCCCTGCTCAGCAGGAAGCCTGCTTCTCCCTCTCCCACTCCCCCTGCTTGTGTTCCCTCTCTTGCTGTGTCTCTCTCTGTCAAATAAATAGTATCTTTCAAAAAAAAAAAAAAAAAGAACATTGATAGTAATGGAAAGGATGACCCAGGGGAAGAGGCATAATGTGAGAGGAAAATGAACAGGACACTGGCACTGGCCCGAGGGTGGGGGCACAACATGAGGATTCAAGCAAGTCCAGGATTTCCCTGAGGAACAGAAACGATGCAGCAGTCGAGGGGGTGGGACATGGTGATCACAACACACACACCACCCAAACCTCAGTGGCCTTTCGTTCCTTCTGAACCAGACCCTTCCCCCACAGCCCCTCCTGGCTTCTGATTTGACCTGGGACTCATTCCCCTCCCTTTTTCTTCTTATTTCAGATGAAAGAAGCACCACAGGCCTCCCTGTGGGGTCCATCATTGGCATTGCAGTTGGGGTCCTGGTCGGACTGGCACTGTCGGCCACGCTGGGTTGTCTCCTGTTCCACACAAGGACTGGAAGGTACGATGGCATTTCCCACACTGATCCTGTCCCCCAACTGACCCTGGGCCAGGAGGGGACCCTATCCTGACCTAGGATTCTGGGCTGGCTCTTCCAGGCCGCCCAATAGCCCTCTGAATTTTCCCTCTCATTCCATCTGGCTCCTTCCTAACCAGCTGCTGACCAGTGAATCCTTCAAATGTTCCTCAGTTATAAATTAGGGACAACTAGGAAACAGCCCGTCATGGTTTTCCTGGTTCGATTGGCAAACCTACAGTGGTGCTGACAGGACTAAGTGCTCGGTAAATGGCACCTCCCATGGTTTATTTATGTCCACACGCCCTGTGAGGGAGAGTTATACCTCAGGATCTGAGGCTGGTCCTGGTCAAGGTCACACAATGGAGAGTAGAAGAGCCTGACAGTCCAGGTGAGTTCATCCCCCAAATGGCAGATGCAGGAACCACAGCCCCTGATCTGTGAGAGCAGAGAACCTGGGTTCGGCCAGGGAGAGGTCCTGGGATGTCCTTTATGCCTCTTGTCCAGGCAGATGGAGATAGAGGACAGGCTGCCGTCACATTTCAGCATCTGCTGACCTGAGGGGGCGAGGGTCTGGCCACAGCGGGGGCACCACATTCAGGGATCCAGCATACCCGGGGCTCCCCAACTGTCCTGCACACATAGCTGCAGGCTTGACCCTTCCACTCAGACAAACCCTCATGTTTGATTCCTTTCCTGGGTCCTCCATTCTTTTTCTGCACACTTTCTCCTAGATGCCCATCAGCCTGAGTGTCTTCCCCTCTGGGCCGAGGACGTGCTCCAAAGGCTTTCCTTATCCCTTCTCCTGGGCCTGTCCCCTCCTAAATAGCACTGGTGGAGAGAGGGGGTCTCTAACCCCTGCCTGGAATGAGGATCCTGCTTGTCCCCTGCTCTGACACCAAAGCTGTGACCTCTCCCTGCACCCCTCACATGTAAGCCTGATCTTTCCTAGGGCCAGTGGCTGGTGTGATCTCAGAGAGCTCTGTCGCCCAGCATCCACCCCCCGTGAGTATATCTTCAGCACGGGTGGGACCCAGAGCCCCGAAGTCCTGCCCACATTGTCCGCTCCTGCCAGTCACTCCCCAGGGCCTCTGACCCTTTCTCTGTGGCTTCAGCTCAGGGGACCTCAAATGGCCATACACCCTGACCTGTGGAATCTAGGTCATAGTTCAGCACCTTGACCTCATGGGCCCTAACATGGCCAGTGGGTCTGTCCCTGGGAGGTGCTCCTGCTTCCCTGTTCTCTGAGAGCTGAGGACCTGTCCCCTCCTGGAGGGTGGCCCCAAGCTTCTTCACAGCCCTGGTGCTAACTCCTGTCTCTGTCCCCAGGCCATGGTCCAGCCTGCAGCTCCGCATCCCCGGTAAGCCCGCCCCCTCCACCACTCTTTCCACTGGGGTCCAGGCTGTGCAGACTCAAGGTGGGCAACCAGCCAATTCAGCAGCACAGAGCAGACCTTGCTTCCCCCAGAGTAGCTAGGAGAAGGCAAGCCCTGTTCTGGCCAGGAGTGGACCCTCTTCAGGGGAAGGACCATCCCCCTGCATGTCCTGAGTTGTCCCTGCTCCCCTGAGCTGGCCAAAGGAGAACCCTGGAGTCCAGCCAGGGGCAGGGTGGGCACTGGGAGCATTAGCCAGGGGTCCTGGGCAGTGGTCGGGGCCTGGGGTATGGGTCAGCAGGCTTGGAGAAGGCTGCTCCAGAGGCAGAACTGGTCACTTCTGTAGAGAAATGACCCTGCCTCTCTGACTACCAATACCCATTCTCTCCTGTTTAGGACTCCCTGCCCAGCCCCACCACAGCCGTTCCCATCTACCAGGTGAGTGTGGGCAATGACTGCTCTGGTCCCCGAAGCCCAAGGGGGCCAAAGATCTGCGCCCATCCTGCCCCTGGCTGTGTTTTCAGGTTCAGGAAGCAAGACAGCAAGGGGGACAGGGCATTGTGGGAGGAAGGAGGGGCCCCGGGCAGACACCTGCCACACAGCCAGGCTCCCAGAGAGCAGCCCAGGTGGGCCTAGAACCTGAAAGTCACCCAGATATGTTCTAAGAAGGTGACAGGGTCTCAGAGGCTCTTCTTCTTTTACAGGAATTACGACACCCCAACACAAACATTTACTGCCAGATCAACCACAAAGCAGAAATGGCTTCTTAGTTTCCCCTGGGAACTGCTCCTTCCAGGGCCCTCCTGGGACCCCAGACTCTAGGTGGGGTCAGGAGCTGCAGCCTGAGCCAGAGAACCGGCTCTAAGCCCTGAAGATATTCAGGGACATGGACCCAGGGTCAGGTCCCTCCTGATTTCTGGAGACCCCTACAGGCTGTCCTGAACCCAGGACAAAGGCCCCCATTTCCCAGGAAGTGGGGGTTCCCAGGGAAAGTGTCCTGACCCCTGACCCACCAGGGATGATCTGAGAGGATCTGAATAAGGAGGACTCATCCCCTCCTTGACCCTTTTTTTGGTGAATGGTAATTTCTCTTAGCAGAAATTTCCCCAGGGGCACCTGGCTGGCTCGGTCAGTAGAGCATGCTACTGTATTTTTTTTTAACGTTTTATTTATTTATTTGAGGGAGAGGGAGAGCAAGAGAGCACAAGAAGGGGAAGTGGGAGAGGGAGAAGCAGACCTCCACTGAGCAGGGAGCCCTATGGAAGGCTCGATCCCAGGACCCTGAGATCATGACCATAGCTGAAGGCAGATGCTTAACCAACAGAGCCACCCAGGTGCCTGGAGCATAAAACCCTTGATCTTTGGATCATGAATTTGAGCCCCATGTGTGGCATAGAATTTAGTTTAAAAAAATAGTAAAGTGGTCTCAAGAGACCCCTACTAGGTCATTCCTTGAAATCTTAAGGACAGGGCGCCTGGGTGGCTCAGTTGGTTAAGCGACTGCCTTCGGCTCAGGTCATGATCCTGGAGTCCCTGGATCGAGTCCCGCATCGGGCTCCCTGCTCGGCAGGGAGTCTGCTTCTCCCTCTGACCCTCCCCCCTCTCATGTACTCGCTCTCTCTCAAATAAATAAATAAAATCTTTAAAAAAAAAAAAAAAAGAAAGAAATCTTAAGGACAGAGAGCTCCTGCTGAGGGAGCACCTCCCTCTGGGGGGACAATTCTCCTGACACGGGAGCAGGAATCTTCCGGTCAGTGCCTGTGCTCTGCTAGGGCTCACCCTGCCCTGGGATGGAGTCAGGCAGTCTAGGACCCACAGAGTCCAGGACCCGGGCTGCCCAGTCCTTCACCTCTGCCCAGGGCTCCCGTCCCACTCACATCCTTGGGAGCCTAGGCAGCATTCCTGGTGCTGCCCCGAGAATCGCCGCCAAAGGGTGACATAGGGACATGCAGAAAACACACAAAAAAACCCTGAAGCTGGCTTTAGCTAAGGAGGTGGAGGAGCCTGGTTTCCATCCGTTTCTCCAACAGACCCTTCTGGGTCCCTCCCACATGCCTGTTCTGTCCTGCCCGCTCCTTCTAGGGCCCTAGGAGGTCCCTGATCTGTCAGGGGTCCGTGTGCAGCTCCCCATTCCCTGCCTGGCACCACCATGGGGGAGGTAGGGTGACCATAAGAAAGTCCCCAGACAGAGCACACAGGCTGCCCAGGACACTCAGGGGCACATGGACAGTCTCAGGGCCACAATTCAGCCAACAGACATGGAGAAGGAGGGTGTCCTCCAAACCTTCCTGGCGGCCCCAGCCATCCGATCTCCCACCAGTCCTCTCTTCAGAGGACACACAGGAAACCCTCTTCCCACCTGGGAACTGAGCTCCTGAGACACCTGATCCTGGGTCTCTGACCCTGGAAGCAGAGGCCGAGCTAGGGACACCCAGGGATGGACTGTGGGTCCCTCACCAGTCATCACCCAGCCTGCCCCTTTCTCACCCCAGAGTCATCTCCGGGACCTTGCTGCCAGGAGTCAATCCAACCTCCCCAGAGCTGTGAGAACACTGGGGAGACCGGTGCCCAGCTAGGATTCTCTGTTACAAACGGAAATATCCCCTGGATTTGGGGACCCTGGGGCTCTGTGTGTGATGCCAACAGACTCAAGGCCAGGACTCAGCAGAGGCCAACTCAGGGTAGGGAGAGGGGCCAACCTCTAAGGGAACCGAGTCCCCCTCAGTCTGGCTATTCAGAGTGTGCTCCCTGGGCCAGGACGATCAGCATCACCTGGGAGCTTGTTAGAGGCACACTCTGGGGTCCACACCACACCTGCTGAGTCAGAATCTGCATTTTCATAGGATCTGCAGACACTCCGTGGGCACTGGAGAGGGAAAGGCGGCCCCATCCCACATCATCCCACCCGGTCTCAGTCTGGCTGGGCATCTGCTGAAGCAGCATTTCTGGGTGTCACCTGGGCATCCACAGTCTTAATAAAGTTCCACAGGTGATTCCAGCGCACAGTGGGGATGACATCCCTGTGACAAGGGTTCCTGAGGCAGCCCCCGGGCTCCTGAAAGGAAAGCCACATGGGGAGGAGAGAGGGCTGTGAGGCTGCTTATCCTGCATCTTGACCCCGAGCTGTGAGGGTGACTGGACCCCAACGCCACAGGCTTGTGCTTGTCCAAACAAGGGCGTGTGCGCGCTCTCGCATATGGTGGGAAACCACAGCTGAAGACGGAGAGGCCTCAGCAGTTCCCAGGGATCTAAAATGTAGAAGGAAATGAAAGGGGAAGAAGGGGACAAGGGAGTCAGGAGGGAGGGGAGAGGATGAGAGGAGAGAGGAGAGGGGAGGGGAGGGGAGGGGCGGGGCAGGGACCTGGCAGAGACCCCGCCCCCGGCCCACGTGACCCCGCCCAGCGCTCCTGCCCCCAGAGGCCGCTCAGCTCAGAGGGAGGAAGGACGGCAGAGCTGACAGGAGAGGACGGCAGTGCTCCTGAGCGTTTCTGGAGCAGAAGCTCTTCCCCCAGAGGGAGGGACGGACCGGGCAGCAGGCACCATGGAGCCCCCGTCGGCCCCTCCCCGAGGAGGACGCGTCCCCTGGCAGGAGGTCCTGCTGGCAGGTGAGAGGGATGATCCCCTGCGAGGGGGCGGGAGGATGGGAGAGAGAGGCTGGCTGGGGTCTCCCGGGGAGGACAGGGCTCTGAGAGGGGACAGGGGAGCAGGGCAGGACGGGGGAGCCGGCTCAGCAACGGGAAAATCTCATGATCTGGAAGTGGGGAGCCAAGGGCTGTTTCCCAAGTTACTCATCACTGAGGACTGAATTCTGAAAACTGATAACAACAACCAGGGACCCTAATCGCTGCCCTTTCCCACCAACCTGAGATCTTGACAGACAAACGCCAGACTTGGAGGGCCCTGGGGCCACATTCATTCAGCCCCGGGTATTTACAGCCTGCCCCACCCCTGGGGTACAGCACAGATCAGAGGAGTCCCTGCCCTCCCCGAGCTCACTTCTATGGGGAGGAAGACAGACACACAGAGATGTCTAGAATGTGATGTCAGGTCCTGATAAGCACCAGGAAGGGAACAGAGCAGAGAAAGGTCAGAACGTGAAGACAGAGGGTCTTTAGAGGAGGCGCTCAGGGCAGGCCTCTCCCCAGGACCCCCTGAGTGGGAGCAGGTATCCAAGGGCAGGGAGGGAGTGAGCGACAGACATGTGAGGAAGAGGGTTGGAAACAGAGGAAATTAAGTTCAGAGGCGCTGAAGTAGTGTGGTCATGCCGCTGACCTTGACCAGCAGGAGACACACACTCACACACACACCCCGAGGCTGGGGGGTTAGGATCTGTTCTCTCTCCAGAACCCCAGCTTTCCCTCCCAACACATAGGTCCAAACACTGATCCGTCTCCTCCCTTCCCTCCTAGTCTCACTCCTAACCTTCTGGAACCCGCCCACCACTGCCCAAGTCACGGTGGAATTGGTGCCGCCCAGTGTTGCTGAAGGAAAGGATGTTCTTCTGCTCGTCCACAATCTGCCTGGGGATCCTCTAGGCTATGGCTGGTTCCGAGGGGAAACTGTAGAGCCCAGCCGTCAAATTGTATCATATGTAGTAGACACACAAGTAACTACCCCAGGGCCTGCCCACAGCGGCAGAGAGACAATATACCCCAATGGATCCCTGCTGTTCCAGAACATCAACCTGAAGGACACAGGATACTACACCGTACAAATCACAAAGAGAAATTTTCAAGTTGATCAAGGAACAGGACAGCTGCGCGTATTCCGTGAGTAATTCCTCTCTCACCTCTGGTGTTGGGTGGGGTGAATCTACTTCACACACACAGGATTTACAGGCCTGAACTGGGCCTCCATTCCCTTCCGCATTATGTCCTGTGGGGGGTTCGAGCATTTAGTACAGGACACACACAGTGGGGACAACTTAATTAGATTAGAATTCCTTTCCCAGAATCCCGATTCAGGGATCTAGAACTCTGCACGCCCCAGGAGGACAAGTCCTGAGGGGCCTCTGGGATCCCCACCAGAGCTCAGCCCAGAAAGCCCCTGCCCAGACCCCTGTGTTGGGGCTGCTGATTCTAGTGACCCTGGGTGTCTGTGCCAGGATGGGGTTAGGGCTCCTGAGCAGAGGTGACTGGGAGCAACTCAGTTGCTTTTGTTAGGAGGGAAGGAGTGAACGGTGCGGTGTCTCTCCCGCTGGAGGGCAGGGAGCCTGGTGGCCAGATCTGCTAGGATCCTGCACCCAGGACGCCTCTCTGAAGAGATGATGCATCATTCATTCCCTCACCACCCCTGCTTCCTGCTCATCCCCTTGTCTCTGCTTGGTCACTGGACTCGGCTCTGCCATGGATGGGGTCACTGCCTATGTCACTCATTATCAAACAGCTGGGCAGAGCTGCCATCCAGGCCCTGGGACCTGAGTACTGGACTGACCTCCAGGCTTGTTCCTGCTGTCCCCGGTGTCATTTCTGCTCAGACCCCCATCCCCAGGCTTAGCTGGCAGGTCAGTGCAGAGCCAGGAGAGGTCCGGGGCTGTCTCTGACTCTGTCCTGTGTCTTCCAGGACCAAATGCTGCTCTGTGATTGACACTGGAGACAGCCTTGCTGTCAGCACACAGAGCAGGGGCTTTACTTTCTCCTAGCGCTCAGATCCTCATGCATTTGTCCTGAGCTACACACACCTGCCTAGTCTTTGAAGGCCTCAGGTTGGCTGAGAGGTGAGAGATGCCAACTCTGATTCAAGATGCTTGTGGAATGGGGCCCCTGGGGGGCTGAGTCGTTTAAGTGTCTGCCTTCAAATCAGGTCATGATCCTAGGATCCTGGGATCAAGCCCAAGCCCGAGATGTGGCTCCCTACGAAGCAGGGAGTCTCCTTCTCCCTCTCCCTCTGCCCCTCCACCTGCTTCCGTGTGTGCGCTCTCTCTCTCTCTTTCTTAAATAAATAAATAAAATCTTTTTTAATAAATAGATGTCTTGGAGAAATTTCATGTACCAACCACCCAGGGCAATGTTCTTTCTGTTGTCTGCACAGCGGAGTTACCCAAACCCAACATCGCAAGCAACAACTCCGACCCCGTGGAGAATGTGGATTTTGTTCTACTAATGTGTGGACCTCAGACACAGAACACAAGCTACCTGTGGTCAGTAAACAGGAAGAGCCTCCGGGCCAGCACCAGGCTGGAGCTTTCCCTGGACAACAGGACTCTCACTATACATGGTGTCACAAGAAATGACACAGGAACCTATGAGTGTGAAATTCGGAACCCAGGGAGTACTGGTCATAGTGACCCATTCACCCTGAATGTTCTCTGTGAGTAACTTCCCTTCCTACCTGACCCGGGCTGCCAGCCCAAATCCACGCTGCCGGGGGCCAGGCCACAACTATCCTTCTGGGGTCTGAGTCCATGACTCTCAGCTGGACCCCCAGGCTGGCCATGGCTTCTGGTCCCAGACAATCCTGGGCAGGCCCAACCTAAGCCAACTCTGGGAGGGGACGGGCTGTTCCTCCCTGAGAGGGTCACCAGCCTCTGAGGGGAAACAGGTGAATGTCTTAGACCCAGGCTCAGTGAACACAGGGGGCTTATGGTTGGGACTTTCTCAAACAAGGTTGGGACCCAGCTCAGAGGGACACTGTGGCCCTAATACACACCAGGACCTCCTCCCCTTCCCTCAGATTACATCACCTGTGGCTTTATTCTGTTTGCTCCAGATGGTCCGGACGCCCCCACCATTTCCCCCTCAGACTCCTGTTACCTTCCAGGGGCCAACCTCAGTCTCTCCTGCCACGCAGCCTCTAACCCGCCTGCACAGTATTCTTGGTTTATCAGTGGGAGGCCCCAGCCACTCACACAGGAGCTCTTTATCCCCAACATCACTGCGAATGATAGTGGATCCTATACCTGCCTCGCCTATAACTCTGGCACTCGCCTCAATAAGACCACAGTCAAGACTATCACAGTCTCTGGTAAGTGGATCCCTGGAGCATCTGCATGGATCGCTGCGGTGAAGGTCTGTCTGGCTTTCAGAAAAGAGCCTAGAAGAAGTTATTTCCCACTAGCAAATCCCAGATCTGTCCCTGAACTCTCCCCCTACATGTCTGCTGTCGCTTCCTCCCCTTACTTTCTGATTGTATGGTAGACCTTGGGTCCAGCCTGGAATGTGGGGAGAGGGCTTCTCAGTTCCAGAAAGCCCCATGCATAAAATGGGACTTTGCAAATAGGGAAGAAGGATCCTAAGGGTCAAGTTGCTTTTTGTTGTTGTTGAATTGCAGAAGTCCTTTATATAATCCAGATATTAACCTCTAACCAGATATGGTTTGCAAATGTTTCCTTCCAATCCATGGGTTGCCCTCACATTTTCTTTGTTAGTGAACTTTAATTGACACACAATGTGACATAGTTTCAGGTGTACAGCATAGTGATTGGACAACTCTCTATGTTATGCTCTATTCAACACAATGTAGCTCCCATCTGACCCCATGCAGCCCCATTAAAATACCATTGACTGGGGCACCTGGGTGGCTCAGTTGGTTAAACGACTGCCTTCGGCTCAGGTCATGATCCTGGAGTCCCGGGATCGAGTCCCACATTGGGCTCCCTGCTCGGCGGGGAGTCTGCTTCTCCCTCTGACCCTCCTTCCTCTCATGCTCTCTGTCTCTCATTCTCTCTCTCGCAAATAAATAAAATCTTAAAAAAAAAATTTTTAAATACCATTGACTATATTTCCTATGTTGTACATTTCATCCCTATATCCTGTTAATTCCATAACTGGTACTACCACTCTCCGGATTCTGTCTTTTGATGCACAGTAGTTTTCCATTTTGATGTAATCCAATTCAGCTATTTTTTCTTTTATTGTCTTTGCTTTGGGTGTCATATCTAAGAAATCATTGGGAAATCCAGTTTCAGTAAGTTTTTGCATTATGTTTGTTTTTAGACTTTTACTATTTGACTCTAATGTTTAGATGTTTGACCTATTTAAGTTAATTTTTGTACATGATGTGAGATCGGGTCCAACTTCATTCATTTGCATGGCTATCCAGTGTTCCCAACACCATTGGTTGAATAGATATTTTTCTCCATTTAATGGTCATGACAACCTTCTTGAAAATCACTGGACCACATATGACAAGGTTTGTTTCTGGGGTGCCTATTCTATTCCATTGGTCTCTATGTTTGTCTTTATACCAGACCCCATTATTATCAGTTACTAAAGCTCTGCAGTCAGGAAGTAGGAGTCCTCCAACTTTGTTCTTTTTCAAAATAAGTTTGCCTATTTGAGGCTTCTGAATTTCTGTGTGAATTTTTGGAAGTTCTTCTTTCGGCAAAACATTTCGTTAAGTATTTGATATGGAGGTACCTGGCTGGCTTAGCAGCATGTGACTCCTGATCTTGGGGTTGTAGGTTTGTGCCCCACATTGGGTGTAGAGAGTACTTAAAAATGAAATCTTAAAAAAAGGAACTTGGTAGGAATTACACTGAATTTGTGGATCTCTTCAGATAACACTGTCATCTTAACAAGACTAAGTTTCATCACCATGAACATGGGATGTCTTTCCATTTATTTGTGTCCTCTGTAATTTATTACAGCAATGTTTTATATATTTCCATATACAGTCTATTGACTTACTAATTAAGTTAATTCCTAAGTATTTGATTCTTTTTTCTGAAGTATTTTATTCTTTTTAATGTTATTGCAAATAGAGTGGTTTTCCTATTTCTTTTTTGGGTTTTTCATTGTTAGTGTTAGCAACACAGTGATTTTTGTATGTTGATTTTCTATCCCCCAAATTTGTTGAAGTTGTTTATTAGTTCAACAGTTTTTAGTGGACTCTTTAAGGATTTGTATATAAAATTTCATGTCATGTGCAAACAAACATAATGTACTTATTTTTTTACAATTTGATTGCACTGTGTTTTTTTTCCTCCTAATTATTTTTGCCTGGTCTGCTGTACTCTGTTGAATACGGGTGGTGAAAGTGGGACGTTTATCTTCTACCTGATCTTAGAGGAAATACTCTCACTCTTTCACCATGGAGTGTGATGCTAGCTGTGGGCATTTCATGAAAGGCCTTTATTATGTTGCAGAAGTTTCATTCTATTTGTAAGGGTGCCAGTATTCTGTATACAGTAACCACCACTCTACAGAAGTTTTTCACCAGGAGAGTCAAGCCACAGATCTGGAAGTAAAAGTCTTCTTCACAGTGAGAAAACCTGTAGATTGAAAACTCTTTGATTCCTAAGGTTATGAAGATGGTGCAGGTGGCTCTCATTCCCTAGTAAATTATAACAGTATAAATGCCTTCCCTACTTTACATGAAGGTGCCTTAGACACAGAGATGGAAGGGCTGCGAGTCTTCATCCTCCAAAATACATGGAAAGGTATAAAGGAATGAGGCCTGATCTTTTAAAGTCACAAAAGTTCAAGAAAATCACACCGAAGTCCATGGGAAAAAATTCCTCATGATAATGAGGTTGCTGGCCACGTGGGCTAAGAGGTTCCTGGTGCTGATACCACAGTGATGTCCAGGCAGAGCAGACACATGACTGAGGGTCAGAGGGGTAGGAACAGAGCTCTCCTTACAGATCATCACCTGAACAAAGACACTCATCCTTCTTCAGACAGCAGGGCCATCCTCTGGGGCACCTTTACACATCTTGCTGGGGTCCTAGGAGTGGCTGTCATCTCAGAGGAAGGAGTGTGACCCCAGGCCGCAGGCCAATTCTCATTCCATCACCTCCTGTGTTTCTCCACAGAGCCAGTGACCCAACCCTCTGTCCAGGCCAGCAACGCCATAGTCACAGACAATAAAGACTCTGTGGTCTTGACCTGCTCCACAAATAACACTGGGGTCTCCATCCACTGGTTCTTCAATGGCCAGAGTCTAAAGCTCATGGACAGAATGAAGCTGCCCCAGGACAACAGCACCCTCACCATACGCCCTGTCAAGAGGGAGGATGCCGGGAATTACCAGTGTGAGGTCTCCAACCAAAGCAATTCCAGCAAAAGTGCCCCCATCAGGCTGGATGTGAGCTGTGAGTGACCCTCAACCTCTCCCCCTTCCTCCCTGTATATTTTACTGACGGGGGTATAAAATGGATGTGGGCCTGGAGGAGGTGTGAGCCTCCTTCAGAGCCTCTAAGGAAATTTGGATAAAATTCCCAGGAATTAAATGTATCTTGTTAGCATCTTGGTTGTGATATGTACCAGCCATTGGACCTCAGGCAGGATGCTCATCCTCCTGAGCCTGTTCCCTCATCTAGAAAACTGGAAAGAACAGCTAGATCTCAAGGCTGTTGTGAGGGTTGTTAATATGAGTTCATGAGATGAAATCCTGAGACAGCGTCATACACAGAATCGGGCTCAATCAAATATAGCAGCTATTGTTCTTTTGTTATTAACGTTTTTGTTACTAGCTGTAACATCTCAGGGAATTGGGATTAAGATTTGTCTTATCACCTTCCAGCTCTGTGACCTTCACTGATTTACTGAAGCCCTTTACATGCTCAGATACTCATTTTGCACAGTGGAGGTGACACCAGGCCCCCTCACAGACAGCGAAGCAGCAGATGAGATAATCCTAAATTATTTCCCATATGCCTGGCACAGAGCCAACCTCAAAAGCAGTCACCTAATATTATTCTCTTTAATCAGTGAAGAGTGGACTGTTAAGAACCTCCTTCTAATACCATCAATGGTGATGAAACAGAAGACAAGGGGAAGAGGCATAATGTGAGAGCAAAATGAACAGGATCCCAGGGCTGGCCCCAGGGGTGGGGATAAAATGTGAAGATTAGAGTAAGTCCAGGGTTTCACTGAGGAACAGAATGGTGCAAGGGTCGAGGGGGTGTGGACGCTGTGGTGACAACACACACACCAGGCAGACCTCAGTGGCCTTTCCTTCCTCCCGAACCAGGCCCTTCTGCCACGGCCCCTCCTGGCTTCCCCAGATCTGACTTGAGACTCATACCCCTCCCTTTTTCTTCTTATTGCAGATGGAAGAAGCACCACAGGCCTCCCTGTGGCGTCCATCATTGGCATTGCAGTCCTGGTAGGACTGGCACTGGCAGCCGCCCTGGGGTGTCTATTGCTCCGCACAAGGACTGGAAGGTACGATGACATTTCCCACATGCGAATCCTGTCCACCAGCCGACCCCCGGCCAGGAGGGAGACCCTGTCCTGACCTAGGATTCTGGACTGGCTCTTCCAGGCACCCAACTGCCCCCTGGATTTTCCCTCTCATTCCCTCTGGCTCCTTCCTCACCAGCTGCTGATCGGGGTGCTTCCTTCACAGCTCCCTCAGTTATAAATTAGGGGCAATTAGGAAACAGCCCCTCAGGGTTGTCCTGGTTCAATTGGCAAACCTGCAGTGGTGCTTCCAGGACTAAGTGCTCAATAAACAGCACCTCCCATGTTTTATTTATGTCCACACTCCCTGTGAGGGGGAGTTGCAGCCTCAGGATCTGAGGCTGGTCCTGTTCAAGGTTACACAATGGCGAGTGGAAGATCCTGACAGTCCAGGTGAGTTCATCCCCCGAATGGCAGATGTGGGAACCATAGCCCCTGATGTGTGAGAGCAGAGAACCTGGGCTGGGCTGGGGGGAGGTCCTGGGATGTCCTTTATGTCTCTTGTCCAGGCAGATGGAGATAAAAGATGGTCCACTATCACATCTCAGCATCTCCTGGCCTGAGGGGGTGAGGGTGTGACCACAGCAGGGGCACCACATTCAGGGATCCAGCTTACCTGGGGCTCCCCAACTGTCCTTCAAATGCAGCTGCAGACTTGACCCTTCTACTAGGTCAAACCTTCATGTTTGATTCCTTTTCTGGGTCCTCCAGCCCTTTTCAGGACACTTTCTCCTAGATGCCCATCAGCCTGTGGGTCTTCACCTCTGGGCTCCAGAGGCCTTTCCTTATCCCCTCTCCCGAGCCTGTCCTCTCCTAAACAGCACTGGTGGAGAGAGGGGGTCTCTAACCCCTGCCTGGAATGAGGATCCTGCTTGTCCCCTACTCTGACACCAAAGCTGTGACGTCTCCCTGCACCCCTCACATGTAAGCCTGATCTTTCCTAGGGCCAGTGGCTGGTGTGATCTCAGAGAGCTCTGTTGCCCAGCATCCACTCCCCGTGAGTATATCTTCAGCCCGATGGGACTGTGAGTCCTGTAGTCCTGCCCCAGTGTCCACTCCTGCCAGGCACCCCCCTGAAGCCTCTGATCCTTTCTCTGTGGCTTCAGCTCAGGGACCTCAATGGACTATACTCCCTCACCTGTGGAATTTGGATCATAAGTCAGCACCTTGCCCTCATTGAACCCTAACATGGCCAGTGGGTCTGTCCCTGGGAGGCGCTCTTGCTTCCCTGTTCTCTGAGAGCTGAGGACCTGTCCCCTCCTGGAGGGTGGCCCCAAGCTTCTTCACAGCCCTGGTGCTAACTCCTGTCTCTGTCCCCAGGCCATGGTCCAGCCAGCCACTCCGCATCCCCGGTAAGCCCGCCCCCTGCACCACTCTTTCCACTGGGGTCCGGGCTGTGCAGACTCAAGGCAGAGCAACCAGCCAATTCAGCAGCACAGAGCAGATCTTGCTTCCCCCAGAGTAGCCAGGACAAGGCAAGCCCTGTTCTGGCCAGGAGTGGACCCTCTTCAGGGGCAGGACCACCCCCCAGCATGTCCTGAGTTGTCCCTGCTCCCCTGAGCTGGCCAAAGGAGAACCCTGGAGTCCAGCCAGGGGCAGGGTGGGCACTGGGAGCACCAGCCAGGGGTCCTGGGCAGTGGTCGGGGCCTGGGGTATGGGTCAGCAGGCTTGGAGAAGGCTGCTCAAGAGGCAGATCTGGTCACTTCTGTAGAGATATGACCCTGCCTCTCTGACTACCAATACCTATTCTCTCCTGTTTAGGACTCCCTGCCCAGCCCCACCACAGCCGTTCCCATCTACCAGGTGAGTGTGGGCAATGACTGCTCTGGTCCCCGAAGCCCAAGGGGGCCAAAGATCTGCGCCCATCCTGCCCCTGGCTGTGTTTTCAGGTTCAGGAAACAGGAGAGCAAGGGGGACAGGGCATTGTGGGAGGAAGGAGGGGCCTGGGGCAGACACCTGCCACACAGCGAGGCTCCCAGAGAGCAGCCCAGGTGGGCCTAGAACCTGAAAGTCACCCAGATATGTTCTAAGAAGGTGACAGGGTCTCAGAGGCCTCTTCTTCTTTTACAGGAATTACAACACGCCAACATAAACATTTATTGCCAGATCAACCACAAAGCAGAAATGGCTTCTTAGTTTCCCCTGGGAACTGCTCCTTCCAGGGCCCTCCTGAGACCCCAGACTCTAGGTGGGGTCAGGAGCTGCAGCCTGAGCCAGAGAACTGGCTCTAACCCCTGAGGATATTCAGGGACATGGACCCAGGGTCAAGTCCCTCCTGATTTCTGGAGACCCCTACAGGCTGTCCTGAACCCAGGACAAAGGCCCCCATTCGCCAGGAAGTGGGGGTTCCCAGGGAAAGTGTCCTGACCCCTGACCCACCAGGGATGATCTGAGAGGATCTGAATAAAGAGGACTCATCCCCTCCTTGGCCCTTTTTTTGTGAATGGTAATTTCTCTTAGCATAAATTCCCCAGGGGCACCTGGCTGGCTCAGTCAGTAGAGCATGCAACTCTTTTTTTTTTTTTTTTTTTTAAGATTTTATTTATTTAATTGAGAGAGTGAGAGAGAGAGAGTACGAGTGGGGAAGTGGGGCAAAGGGAGAGGGAGAAGCAGACTCCCCACTGAGCAGGGACCCGGATATGCAGCTCCATACCAGGACCCAGGGATCATGTCCTGAGCCGAAGTCAGATGCTTAACCAACTGAGCCACCCAGGTGCCCCAAGCATGCAACTCTTGATCTTGGGGTCATGAATTTGAGTCCCATGTGTGGTATAGAGTTTACACTAATAAAAAAATAATAAAGTGTAAAAAACTAAAAAGAGAAAAGAAATTCACCTGAAACTCTGGGTCTCTTCTCTCCTGGGTCACATAGGGAATGTTACCTCTGAGTTGACCAAGCCCTCATCTCTTGTCCCCCAGGATAGAGGAAGGGGTGAGTGGTGTGGACATATTGGGACCACGCTAACTAGAACACCAGAGCTGTGGCCAAACCATGAGAGAACTCAGCAGTCCTCACACTGCTCAGGGACCAAAGCTATAGACACTCCCAGTGTTTATAAATGTGGTTTGGGTGTTGGGAGCACAGAACATGGGGCCTCTGATGACCACATGAAGATGAGCTAGGAAGGAGTAGCTGTGGGCAGGCACACATCCCGGTGTGGGACCCCTTCACAGATTTTTGGTGTCCTGAGTCCTTCGGCCTTCCTCCCCCAGACCTGGTGGCCCTGACTGGTGGCCTTCACCAATAAACCTGCCTGTCCCCAAATCCAGGATCCAGCTCACTGAGACCTGCCCAAAGGTTTCTCCTCTGTGTCCAAGGCTAGCTTTCAGGATGTCCTTACCTCTGGGGTGACTTAGAGACAGGCTGTCAGAGTAACCCCAGTGGGGAAGACCCAGAATTCCTGCCTTGAGCATGGCCCTCCCAGGCACTGCCAGTGACCTCTAGCCCAGTACTTCCCATCAGTGTCCACTTTTGTCCCTGAACTGGATCTGATTGAAACACACCTCCTCCCCACAAATAAGCGTCCAGGTCAGAGGCAGGGTGCTTTCCCCTCCTAACTGTCACCCAGGTTCCCATGGCGATGGGACAAAGTGTCTCTTCCACCCGGTCCACGGGCCTCCTCCCACCTGTGCCTTACCTGCAGCCCCTCCACACACCCAGGCTATCAGGTCTTGGTCCTTGCCTGAGGCCCCAGGTTGGGTGCTCTTCCCATGTGGATTCACTTGCATTGCGGTGCCCACATTTATACAAACAAAAGTGGTCTGAGCAGCAAGGTACCCCACCCACATTCACAAGTGTGTCTGCCATTGACAGAGTGTTGTCAGTCATGAGATGAGAGGTAAGAAAAACAACCTGCAAAATATCACATCATTATTCAGCTCTAGGACCCTCCTTATCCCCACACTATGTTGGATTAGACAAGGTGACACCTCTTGTTAGTTTCCTCTCGCTGCTGTACCAAATTATTGCAAGCCTAGTGGTGTAAAGCAGCAAAAATCAAGGTGCTGACCTGGCTATTTCTTCTGGAGGCTCCAGGAGAGTGTTTCCTTGCTTTTTCAAGCTGTTGGCATCCACCGGCCTCCCATGGCTGTGGCCCCTTCCTCCACCCAAAGCCAGCAGAGCAACGTGAAGTCTGTGTCCTGTTTCCATCCATCACATCTTCTCCTCTGGCTCTGCCTCCCGTGCCTCCCTCTGTCACTTATAAGAAAGAATGCTTGTGAGTATTTTGACTCACTGAGATATACCACCATAATCTTGCATCACATGATCCTTAACTTAATCTGTAGTGTTTATCACCTTCCTTCACTACAAAGTGCTGGTGGGCAGCCTGGACTTGGTCATCTGACTGTGGAGTCACTTCCTGCAGTGATGTCCACAACACCCTCCGTGCCCTGAGGGATGGAGACAGAGGCCAGTGCACACTCCCTGCAGCCCTCTCCACCTCTTCCTTGTTCGTAATGCTCCTTGTTAGGAATGGAAAGTGTGTGGACAGAACCAGATCAAGGCTCCTAAGCCGGGGGAATAGCTGGGAGTCATCAGCACCACGGACAGTGTCCCAGCCAAGCTCCTCCCAGGAGTTGAGCAGGGAGGAGGCAATGGGGGACTGCTGGAGAGGCTTCCCATTTCTGTTCTACAGAGGATGCAATGAGGCAGAATGCTATTACAGGGACAACCCGATTCTGCTCTAATCTGTGAATCCTAAACCCTTTGCACATGTCTGGATGTTACTTGTTGGCACATCCATTACAGCTCCCCGCTTAGCTGATTGCTGCCCCCAGAGGGTGGCCTCAGGGAGGTTGGGAGTCCGCTCCAGCCTCTTGGGGAACCTCCTGGCCCTTGAGAGTCAGGCCCCTCTCTTGTCTACAATAAGCAAAGAATGTTTCATGAGTAACTTCAGACCCTTGGTGCCTGACCTTGGAAACACATCCATCACCCAGCCTGGAGCACCCCTGAGCACAGCATCCTGTTTCCCAAGCCCCAGCTGAGCCCCCCAGGCAGCAGGGCAGAGCAGAACCCTGGGCTATTCTCCCAGCTGCTCTCTGCTGAGCCCTGTGCCTGGTGTCAGAGTCCTCTGCCCTTCCCAGCAGAGGCAGACATTCCACCCAAGGGACAAATGGGGCCTTGAGATCTCCCAGGGAAGAAGCCAACATCGGAGGGTTCCTGCATCTGCCTGTGACCCCTCAGAGGAAGAAAAAAGACTAGGGCCCTCACAGTCACCCCCATCTTCCTCTTTCCCATCCACATCCCACCCACAGAACCAACTCTAATGCTACAGACCCAGCCCTGCCCTTCCATGGGGCTCAGGTCCATTCTGTCCTCTCACAGTGACCAACATGAGAGTCACCTGGGTGCTTTATCTTTACTATTTCCTTCTTTCTGCTTTTAGCTGGGGTCACCTTGCTCTTATTTTCCTAGTTCTTGTGGTAGGAACTCTGATTATTGATTTGAGATATTTCCTTTCTTAAAAGCATTTCATGCTACGAATTCCACTTTCAGCACAGCATAAGTTGCATCCCACAAATGGTGGAGATGTTTTTAGTGTATTTAATATAATTCTGTGTATTTTTAAATATCCTTTGAGACTTCCTTTTTGACCCATAGATTAACAAATATGTAGCTTGCTTTCCAATTGTTTCAAAGATTTTTCTGCTGCCTTTCTATTGCTGATTTCTAGTTTACTATTTTCAGAGAACATACTCTGATTTCAATTATTTTAAGTTTGGTTAGGGGCTCCTGGCTGGGTCGGTTGGTGGAGCATGTGACTCTCGATCTCAGGGTTGTGAGTTCGAGCCCCACGTTGAGGGTAGAGTTTACTTCAAAACAAAGTAAATTTGGTTAGCTTTTAGATACGACAGCAAGCATAAGCCACAGAGAAGGATGAATTGAACATCTTCTCCTTGGCCATTCTTTAATCGTAGGTCAGCTGGCAACAAAGCCTCATATTTTTCCTTCATCAGAAAATTTCCTTAGTTCCCCTTTCCTCCTGAGGATCATTTGCCAGATACAGGATTTGTAGTCGATTTGAAAAACCTGCCTCTTCCTTCTGGCCTCCATGCTGTCAGATACAAAACCTACTGCTACTTAAATCAGCGTTCCTTAATATGCAATGGGTTGTTTCTCTGGCTGTTCTTAAAGATTTTTTTTCCCTCTTGTCTTTAGTTTCCAGAAGTTTGCGATGTGTCTTAGTGTGACTGCTTATTGTGCTCAGGGTTCACTCAGCTTCTTGGACCATTATTTCTTCAGGTACTTTTTTCAGTCCATACTTTTTTCCTATTTCTGGTATCCAGTGGTGTCAATGTTAGATTCTTCATTTTTTTAAAGATTTATTTATTTGAGAGAGAGAGAGAACTCACAAGCAGTGGGAGGGACAGAGGGAGAGGGAGGGAGAGAATCCTCAAGCAGACTCCCCACTGGGCACCAAGAGACCACGAGTCAAGGAGTACTGGCAGACTCCAGAAACTGGAGAAGGCAAGAAAATTGATCCCCCCCCAGAACCTCCAGAAAGGAATGTGGTCCCACCAATATCTTTATTTTAGTCCAGTAAAACTCATGTTGGACTTCTGACCTCCAGAAATGTAAGGGAATAAATGTCTTGCTTTTAAGCCACCATCTTTGTGATAATTTGTTACAGCAGTAATAGGAATCTAATATAGACCGCATATTAGATTATATTGTTGTATGAATATCAAATTGGGGGAGCTTGATCATCGTACTGTGGGTATATAGGAGAAAATCCTGGTTTGATGAAATACGGGCTGAAGTAGTTAGGGTGAAGTAGCATGATACTTATAACTTTCAATTGATTAATCAAAAAAATCATATATAGGGCGCCTGGGTGGCTCAGTTGGTTAAGCATCTGCCTTCAGCCCAGGTCATGATCCCAGGGTCCTGGGATCAAGTCCCACATCAGGCTCCTTGCTCAGCAGGGAGTCAGCTTCTCCCTCTGCCTCTGCCCCTCCCCCCCAGATCATGAGCTCTCTCTCTCTCTCTCTCAAATAAATAAAATCCTTTTTAAAAAATCATATATATACACATATATATATATATATATATATATGTGTATATATAATGAAAAAGATTTGTGTGTATGCACATGCACATATTTATCTCTATACAGATAGAATACAAATGTGGCGTTGGTAAATAAGCATGACAGGTATATGGGAGTTCCCTCTCATAGTCTTTTTTTTTTTTTAATTTTTATTTATTTATTTGACAGAGAGAGACACAGCGAAAGAGGGAACACAAGCAGGGGGAGAGGGAGAGGGAGGAGCAGGCTTCCCGCCAAGCAGGGAGCCCGATGCAGGGCTTGATCCCAGGACCCTGGGATCATGACCTGAGCCGAAGGCAGACGCTTAATGACTGAGCCACCCAGGCGCCCCTCCCTCTCATAGTCTTGCAAGTTTTCTCTAAGTTTGATTTTTTTTTTAACTGGAGGGGTGGGGCCTTATGTTTTAGAAGTACACACACAGTGTTTGCAAAGAATATTATATGATTTCTAATAACTAATCCAGTAATCCAGTGGGTGGAGGAGTAGAAGGGAGATAGGTACAACAAGGTTCACCATGAGTTGATACTTTGAGCTGGAGACGGGTACATGGGGGTTCACGATACCATTCTCTCTAGTATAACGAACTAGAGTCCACTTGTATGTGTATACAAACTCTCTTTGTATATCTTTGAAATTTTCCATATGAAAAGATTTTAAGTAAAGAGAAAAAAGTTTCCAATTCAGAAGTTTTATCAGAGTTCCACAGAACTTTCAACTCAGATCATCTCAAAATCATAGAAATTCATCCATAGAATGGAGAGGGAATATCCCCCTAACTTATTCCGAGGCTAGTATAACCTTTAAATTGAAATAGGAGCAACAACAAAAGTACAAGAAGCGGAAAATACCAGCCGATCATACTCATCAACAGAGAAGCAAAAATGCTAAACAAGATATTCTCAAACTAAATCCAACAGTATATAGAATAAGACAGTACACCATGACCAAGTTAGGTTTGTCCCAGGAAAGCAAAGGTCATTGAACATTAGAAATTTATAAATGGGGGGCACCTGGGTGGCTCAGTTGGTTAAGTGGTGGGCTCTTGATTTCAGTTGGGGTCATGAGCTCAGGGTCCTGGGATTGAGCCCTGCATTGGGCTCCCCTCTCGGCAGGGAGTCTGCCTGTCTCTCTCCCTTTGCGCCCCCCCCATCCTGCTCTCACTCTAACAAATAAAATCTTTAAAATTTTTTTTTAAAATATGGGATGCCTAAGTGGCTTAGACGGTTGAGCGTCTGCCTTCAGCTCGGGTCATGACCCCAGGGTCTAGGATCAGGTCCTCCACTGGGCTCCTTGCTCAGCCAGTGGGGAGCTTGCTTCTTCCTCTGCCTGTGCTTTCCCTGCTTGTGTGCTCTCGCTCTCTCTCTCTCTGACAAATAAATAGAATCTTTAAAAAATAAAAATAAAAACTACCCTGATGATACCTAGCTCTAATTCATAAGGCCTTTCATTTTATTTTTTGTTTTAAAGATTTTATTTATTTATTTGACAGAGAGAGAGTGAGCACAAGTAGGGGGAGCAGCAGAGGGAGAGGGAGAAGCAGGCTCTCAGCTAAGCAGGGAGCCTGATGCGGAGCTCGATCCCAGGACCCTGGGATCATGACTTGAGCCGAAGGCAGATGTGTAACGACTGAGCCACCCAGGCGCCCCAGGCCTTTCATTTTAATGGGGAGGAAATTGAGGCCCAGAAAAGGGAAGAGATTTGGCCAGGATCTCTTGAGTCAGTGGCTGATTGGGCTAGAGCTCAGGTCGTCACAAGAAGGGGGAGGAGAAAAGAAATATTTGAGGGGGCGTACCTGGCTGACTCAGTTGGAAGAGCATGCGACTCTTGTTCTCAGGGTCATGAGTTCGCGCCCCACATTGGGTGTAGAGATTACTAAAAAAAAAATAAACTTTAAAATAATTTTTGGGGTCCTCCTGGTTGCTGGGCATGACTGTCACTTTGCCAGTGACCCTCCTCCCCACCACCCCCTGCTCACTTCACCATGCACATACCCATTGCCTGCCTCTCCCCTCCATTTTCCTGGGTATGTTTGGCTCCCCTCACACCTTCCACGCCTCTACAGTTCTCATGGACCACAGGACAAAGCAGAAAGGCAACTCTGTGACTTTATTGGGTTACAGGAAGGGGTTTGTCCAGTCCAGCTAGACTGTCAGTCCCTGAAGGCCAGCAGAAGACCTGAGAGGATGCTCCAAGCAGGACTCTGACTGGAGGGCTCTGCGCCAGCACTCTGGGCCTTCTCTAAGATGTTGAGGACCTCAGTCACTCTGATGTTCCCAATATGGTGATAATCTGCTAAAAGTTTTTGATGTCCACGAGCACAGCCCAAGAGGAGGAAGGTGGTATTGAGAAGGCCTGTAAGGCAGAGAGAGAGGAGTCAGGGACACTTCCAAGACGCAAGCGTCCTGCCCCTGCTTCCAGACACCCTCACAACCCAGAACACCTGCTCTCCCACCAAAAACTTGAGTACCAGCCCCCTTAGTCCTTCCTCCTTGGAATTCATGTGCCTGGCCCCGGGGCAGCCCCAATCCCCTCTCGGATCCGACCAGCCTCTCACAGAGATGGAAAGGCACTAAAGCAAGTTTCTCTTCTCTCACCTGCCTGAAATTTTAAGGTGGAACTGTAACACTGAGAGGCCTCATAGGGGCAAGAATCAGTGGTGACAAAATTTGGGAGGCAATCCTTAGAGTGCTCGCCCACACAGGTCGGGCAACTACGGGAAGAAAATGCTGTAGACTTAGGAGCTCTGGCCTTGAGTTTCACAAAAGGATCCAAGTTGGTAAGGTTATTGCAGAGATATGTCCGACAGACGCGGCTATAGGAAGCAATGGACAATCCAGGCGGCGAAATGAGGTAGGAGACTTGCTGGGGGTAAGATGAGGCTGGGCTGCAGCCCTTAAAACCCACAACTCCCCTTCTGGTCCCTGAGGAGAAGATTAGAGATCTCTGATCAGTGCTGTTGGCCACACACAGAGTCTACCCTCCCACCCTGCACCCTGCTCTTCCAGCTCACTCTGCGCCATCACCAACTTTGCCGTGGGGTCCACTCGCTGCAGCTGCACAGAGCTCAGATCCCCGGGTCTCCGTCTGTCTCTCCTCACCAACCCCTCCCCCCCAGGAACCCCCTGCTCCTCTCTCCCCTGTGTCCCTTTCTTTACTTCTCTCCCAGATTGTCCCCCATCCACCTGGGATCACCTCCTTTCTGCCCTCCTATCCAGCCCACACCACACCCAGCCAGGTCCTGCCCTCTCCTGTCAGTGTCTTGACATTATTTCCAAAGATATAATGGAGTAAATGTTTGGAGCTCGAGTCCAGAGTCCCTGGGTGCTGGGAATGGAGTTGGGGGTCAGAAGAGGCAGCAAAAAAAGAAATGTATCAAAGTCACTTTCCTTCACCTGTCTCGATGAACACCAGCGTCTCCTCACAGCCCTCACTCAGCTTACATACCATGCTTCTCATCAGAAGCCATTTCCAGTCATGGAGAGAAACAGCTCTGAAGAGTGAAGATGTTGCTTCGTAGCATAAAAGAGCCGCGGCCCCTAAAGAGAGAATGCCCTTCCAGTCATGGGCCCCTCACATTGCCTTCTCAGCCCGCCAGATGCCAGCCAAGAACTCAGCCTCCACAGATCCTGTCCCCTGAGGAACCCAGATATCCAGCCCTCCTTCCCCTAGTTATGTGAATCCAGCCTCCCACCCTCTGGGGGTCCCAAAGCATCCAGCCCCACAGGACATACGAGGCACAGTGGAGATGGCCCCTAGGAGGCAGAGCAGCTGCACAGGGCTGAAGTGCTGGGGTCCCATGGTCCTGGGTCGGGGTCCTGGATGCTAGAGGTCAATCTGGAACCAAGTTCAATCCAGGTATCAAGCTCAGTTCTCGTCAGTTTCTGAATTCTCTGTTCACCTGCCTCTGGGTCACTGTTTCTAGAGCAGAAAGTTGATTGTCAAGTTCTTGTGACATAGGCTCCCTGAGACCTTCAGGGACACAAGTCTTCCCATCTCCATAGTGTCCCCTCCAACCTGCCCTGAAGCCACCACATTAGCTTCTCAAGTCATGACTCTCACTCTCCTGCTTAGGTCCTCCCATTGGACATGGTGCTGAGCAGAGCTGACTTAGTCAAAGGATCACTGTTACAGAGGCTGTTCTCCAGCCAGAGACAATGAGATCAGAACAACAAGGGGGTGTGTATGGAAGTTAACTGAAATATTACTAAATAACTCTTGGTTCAGAAAAGGATCTTTAAATGTATATAGAAGTGAATAATAATGAACATAGTACATCTCTCACTCTATCTCTCTCACACACACACACAAGTATATGTAAAATCTGGTGAAAACTAATTAAGGTCCATAGTCCAGTTAAGAGTATTATGCCAATGTCAAGTTCATGCTTGTATACTACAGTTATAGAAGATATCCCTGAGAGGAAGTGGAAGGAAGTATTTATGGCTTTACGACTTTCGCAACTTCTTGTGAGTCAATAACCATTTCAAAACCAAGTTTTTTTTTAACTACACATCAAATTTTGGGACACAACTAAAGCAGTGTTTACAAGTAAATCTATACTTTCAATACATTTGTCAGGAAATAGGAACGTTAAAAAAACATGGTCCTGGATTAACTCAAGAAGTTGTACAAGGTGCAACAAAGCACCTGCCCCCCCCAATAAAGGATAGAAATTAAGATAATGACAGAAATCAATGAATTAGAACAACAAAAATTATTATAGAAAACTTAACATTCATTCTTTGACAATATCAATGAGAAAATTCTCCAGCAAATCTAATCAAGAGAAAAACAGAAGATGCAAATAAAATACCAAATTAAAAATCAGAAGTAACAGACAGTGGCTGTTTTTTTTTTTTTAAATACAAGTATCATTAAGAATTCTACATTTATAAGTTTGAAAACCCAAATGAAGTGGGGGAGCCTGGCTGGCTCAGTTGGTACATCATGCTACTCTTGATCTTGGGATTGTGAGTTCGAGCCCCATGTTGGGTATAGAGATGATGTAAAAAAAAAAAAAAAAAAAACTTTAGAAAACCCAGATGAAGTAGATACATTTCTAAAATAATGTGAAATGCCAAGATTTGCATAAGAAGAATATATGCAATGCCTTAAGGCAATGAGAATGGCCAATGACCTCTGGCAGAGACAAGAAAAAGAGTAACCCCAGTAGGAAAATGGGCCAAGCATACGAAGAGGCAGTTCTCAGAAGAGCAAACCAGAAAGGCTAGAAAACATGTGAAGAGACACTCAAGCTTAACAATAATCAGAGAAAGGCAGTCTATCAAACTGTCCATCTCTCAGACTAGCAAAGGGCCAGAAAGCTGGAAAAAGATACGTGTTGGCAGCAATGTGGGATACAGATACAGGGACCCTTGTGTACTGCTGCTCATGGGGTTGTTGGGAGGGCGACAGGACCCTCTTCTGGACCCTGAGGAACAGCTGAGAATTCTGATCAATGTTTCAGGCCCAAAGCAGCATTGCAGGGAGGAATCTGGCAATACTAAGTCAAATTAGGTTTACAAATTCCCATTTCTAGTATATCCTAGGTACACATAATAGAGATTTCCACCTTCATCTACAAAGCAACATATACCAGGATGCAGCATTACTATGGAGATGGTAAGTCGAAGGCAATGTGGGCATTCCTCCCTGAGACTTAGTGAACACACAACATGCAGGGGATGCACACCATGGAATATCATGCAGCAATTTAAAAAACTGATTAGACATACACATAACATGTACATGGATGGATCAAAAAAGCGCAGTGCTGATTATTTTAAATAAATAACACAATATCACTTGCATAACTTAAAACCACATACACAGGGGCGCCTGGGTGGCTCAGATGGTTAAGCGTCTGCCTTCGGCTCAGGTCATAATCCCAGGGTTCTGGGATTAAGCCCCCCATCGCGCTCCCTGCTCCGCAGGGAATCTGCTTCTCCCTCTCCCTCTGCTTCTCCCCCTGCTCATGCTCTCTCTCTCTCTCTGTATCTCTGTGTCTCAAATGAATAAATTTAAAAAATCTAAAAAAAAAAAAAACAACACATACACAGGGTTGCCTGTGTGGCTCAGTCAGTTAAGCATCCGGCTCTTGATTTCAGCTCAAGTTTTGATCTCAGGGTCATGAGTGCGAGCCCCACCTCGAGCTCTGTGTTTAGCGTGGAATCTGCTTAAGACTCTTTCTTCCTCTCCCTCTGCCCTTCCCCCATACTTTCTCTCTAAATAAATAAATAAATAAAATCTTTTTGAAAAATAATAAAATAAAACCACACGTGCAGGGGTGTCTGGCTGGCTCAGTAGGAAGAGCATGCAACTCTTGATCTCAGGGTCATGAGTTTGAGCCCCACGCTGGGTGTAGAGATTACTTGAATGAATGAATGAACAAACCTTTTTAAAAACACATGCACATAAGACACTGCACATCTTGCAAGAACACAAGAAACAAAAGATATGCATTAGCCACCTGAAGTGAGCGCCTACAGGAGGATTAGGGAATGAAGATTACTGGGAATACTAACTAAAACAATGTAGGTGGTACAAAAGTTCACAGGTGTTGGACTCAAAGGTGGAGCAAAGTTAGAATCCTTACACCTCCACTTATTAGCTGCGCAATCTTGTGTAAGTTGTTGAACTCATTTATAAAATGGATTAATAATACCTCTCATAAGGCCACTGTTGAAAATTAGTAAGCTTATTAATATAAAGTGCCAGGCAAGTGCTAAACTCTCCATAAATGTTGGCTCTCCGGTCTCTCTCTGTCTCTCCACTATCTAAAGGATCAAGGTCAACCTCTTTAGTAGACAGTCAAGCCTTCCACACCCACATCCCCCACCGCCAGACTGGCCCCAAACAACCTGTCCAACTTTGTCTAGTACTGCTCCCCTGCACAGCAGTGCAGCTAGAGGTCACTTCTGCCACCCTTTTCTGTCCAGAATGCCTGGCACACAGGCTCTGTAACTCAGGAGTCTGTAGCAAACAGAGGGGCTGAGACCCACAGAAAAGATGGGACACAGGGCGGGAAAATGAAGGCTGACAAAGGATCACACAGAAAGACTGGGCCACTCAGAGTAGATGGCACACACCAGCCTGGAAGGCAAAATGACAGAATCCAAAAGTCTGAAGCACAAGTGGAGACACAAACAGAAAAGAGTGGAATGAAATCTTCGGGGAGGGTCGGGTGGGGTAGGAGGAAGAGGTGGTCAGAGGGTATGCTACCCCTACAAAAGAGAAACCATGCAGAGGAGGAGCAAACCGATGGACTGGAACTTTGCAGGGAGTCAGAGGACCAGCAGCGGGAGCACAATAGGAGAAGCAGGAAAATGAGGCCTAGGGCGCAAAGACCTGGCTCTTTGGGGGGGGGGGGGAAGGAGACAGGGGCGGGAGGCGCAGAGAAAAGGGGACAATAGGAAGGGTGGGAGGGAAACCGCGAAACACACGAAGGCAGGTGAGGATGACAGAGTGGAGCCCAGATGACACTGATGAATTGAGGTGCAATCCGGGAGGGATGTGCATGCAGAGGGTGGAAAGGGCCAAAGGGACAGAAATACTACAGCGGCGTCTCGGAAAGAAAGTGAAGGGGGGGGGGGGGGGACAGGGCCAGGCTATTCGGAAATTAGGAACGTGGAGGAATGGGGTCCGAAAATCAGCAGGATGGACAGGCGGACAGAAACTCCCAAGAGAACGGGAAAACCAAAGTTAGGAAAATTAGCACCTAAACAGACGGGAAGAGAGACACGGAAAGGGCGGCGACCCGAGGAGGTGGGATAAGGGAAAGAAACGGGAAAATCACAGGAGGGGAAACGCATAAAAGGAGAAGGGTAGATCCGGAGTTGGGGCAAGCGAGAGAAGTGAAAGAAACACGAGCGTCCACGCAGCGAAGAACCGCCCGAGCGAGGTCGAAGCCGGGAACGCCAGAGGCAAATCCTCGCTGTGCAGGCTAGAGGGCGAGACTGCGCGTGCGCACACAGGTCCCGGTCAACGCCTGGGGGTCCGACCCGGCAGCCGTTTCTGGGGGGCAGGGCCAGTCTCATCCTGGGAGCAGTACTCGACGCCCCATTGGCCACCTCTCCCAAGAGGGGAACTACAATCTGGGCAGGCAAGCCACAGGGGGAGGGGCAAGTGGGGGGCGAGACTCAACTCGACGCGCTATTGGCTGGCCTGACAGTCTGGCACGAGGCAAAGCGGGCTGGAGGTAAGGGGATGGCCGTCAGTGCAGGATCTTGAAGCGCATTGGTCGCTTGCTTCGGCGGCGGGAGTCGACGCTTGAAGCTCATTGGCCCTTGTGAGAAGGGGCGGGAAAACCGGCGCGAGGGCGGCCGTTCCTCACGCCACTTCCTCACGGCGTCCTTTCGCGTCCTCCTGACTGAGTCTGACTTTGCTCGCTCGAGGCTGTGGTAACCGCGGGCCGAGGACGCGAACACGACCCCGCCCCTCCCTGTCCCTTCTCCCTCTCTCTGTGGCGCTGGACCCCCTCCCCCGCTTCCCCCTCGCGCTCCTCGCGCCCCTCTCCTCCCCTCCCCCACGCCGCGGGCCCCTGGGCGCGCTCCCTGTGCCCCGCGCCCTCCCTGGGACCCTGGAGCGAGGCAAGGCCGCAGGCCGGGCTACCGAAAGAGGGTGCACGCGAGTAACAGCCGCGCGAGCCGTGGTGCGCTGCGGGGACGTGGGCTGGGCGATGCATGAGATCGGTTGCTGGGAATGGGCAAAGGTCCCCCGAAGCGCCCGGCGCAGCGACCCCGGAATTTGCGTCAGAGTTTGGAGGGCATCTGGGTGCAGGAGGGGAATCGTGCCATGAGGAGGGGGCCTGCGGCCGAGATCGGGGCCTGGCATCTGGAAGGGGCTCAGTAAACGTTTGTTGAGTGAATGAAAATAATTCTTGAAAGTGGGGCAAGGAATCCGTGAGAATAAAGTAATCGCGGGGGCGGGGAGAGGCGGCAAGAGAGTGTTCTGATTTCAAAGGGGAGCAAAGGGTACGTTGACTTGCAGGAGGTACATGACGCTACGAATGGGACGGGGAGCATAACCGTAGTTGTAGGAATTGGATAAAAATGCAGGAGGGAAGGTTGGTGGTTGCTGAAGAGGATGGCAGGAAAAACGATCAGAACAGGGTGTTGGGGGAAGAGGGGTGTAGAGTCCCTTGGGGGGCCTGTGAGTGCACGGGTAGGAGCATGGGACTTGTGCACGAGAAAGCACAGGCCAGCAGCTGAGAACAATGTTTGGTTCAAAGAACACATAAGAAGGGAAGGAGGAGAGGGGAGCCGGGGAAGAAGGCGAGCCTTCTGGGAAGGAGGATGCCCAAGGAAGGCATTGGGCTGAAGGAGGGAGAAAGCTGGGGAGGGGGGTGAAAGCTGAGTCCACAGATGGGTGCCGTGGAAACCCCTTGAGGTGTGGCTTCCCGGGGACAGGAGGGCTGGTCAGGAGAGGGCCCTTGTGGCCACCCTGACCTTCCACTCCTGCCTCCAGATCCATGGAAGCCAACGAAATGCCCACTGTCCACCCCTGCGCCTCTGATTCTGCCACAGGGGGTGAGACCAGAGCCCCCCCAGGCACTGAGCTTATCCCCAGGAAAGCTGTCAGTCGCTCTCCAACCTGTGCCCGCTGCCGAAACCACGGCGTCACCGCCCACCTCAAGGGCCACAAGCGCCTGTGCCTCTTTCAGGCTTGCGAGTGTCACAAATGTGTCCTCATCTTGTGAGTATGAACGAGATCCAGGGAAGGGAGGAGGATGGGCCTCATCTAAAGCGAGGCTGACTTTTGACCCGCAACCCCCATTTTAGGGAGCGCCGGAGGGTCATGGCCGCCCAGGTGGCCTTGCGTAGGCAACAGGAGGCACAGCTAAAGAGGCATCTGGCTCAGGGACTGATGAGGAGAGGGGAGGCTCCTCCCAAAGCTCCTAGCCATGCCAAGAAGGGAGCCACTCGACCAGGGGTCCCCCGTGAGTGTCTGGCCAGGGATGGGGCAGGGTTTGGGGTGGAGAAAGCGTAAGTAGGAAAGAGTCCCAGACCCGCCATTGGAATTGGTGTGTGACCTGGGGCAAGGTGTTTCTACTCTCTGGGCAGCCTCAGTCTCTCCAACTTTAAAATGCAGTCAGGTGTTGGGAGGATGTAGTGAGATCCATGGGTAGAAAAAGGCCACAGGAAGATAAGAACTCACTTTGCAGTTGGAGTGGGATGGGGGTCAGGAGAAAGGGCTCATCGGAGCTCTCCGTGGTCCCCACAGCTGGAAAGGAGAACATAGCACCCCAGCCTCAGACACCCCATGGGGCAGTCCCACTGGCACTGACACCTCCTGGGAAGGTAAGGAGAACCTGGGCCCTGGGGGAGTGAATCCTGTACTAGCCCCTGCCCAGCCCCCTTCCTCTGTGCCCTCAACACTTGGGTTCTAGATCTAGTCCTGATCTGCATTATCATCCTGGGCAAATCATCTCTTCTATGGGTAAAAAATGAGAGGGTGGGATTTTACAGCCCTCCCAAGTCTAAAATTTTGAGGTCCTGCCCCCATCCTAGAACATACTCGTTCTTTCCCCAGCCTCGTTCCTGACTCCAACTTGTGCTCTCTGCCCTTGCAGGATACCTCCCGGGGGCCTCTGCTGCTCAGCCGGCCCCCAGAAGCCTTGCCTTTGTCCTGGACTCCGGTGCCTCCAGGCTCTTGGGCTCCTGGACACTGGCTGCCTCCAGGCTTTTCCATGCCACCTCCGGTGGTATGCCACTTGCTATGCCAAGAACCTACAGTCCCTCTGCATCCCTTTCCTGGTAAGATGAATTCAACACTTTGATTAGACAGATATTGAATGCCATTGAACCGCTGTGTCAGAAAGAGAAGAGGAAGACGATACAGGGTAGGAAGGAAGATGGAAGCCATGACCTTTAACCCCTGTACACTCCTGCATTCTCTTACCCTCATTAGGCTTTGACCCTGGCACTTCCCTCCGGCTGCCCACTCACGGGCCCCTCCCAACCTGCGCAGGATCTCGTCCGATACTGGCGGCTCCTCTTTCTGGAGAATCCCAAGGGCCCTCTGCACTGCCCCGCGCGTGAGTAGGGAGGGAAGGATACGTGTCTATAATGTGCCTAATCCCGTCCTGGACACCACAGTAGATGATCTAGAACACAAGGTCTCAGACTGATGCGTGAAGAGAAGCTCTCCTAGCTCTCCCATTGCCTGACTGGGAACCTTTGTACAAGTATCTTTACCTCTCTGAACCTGGTTTTCGTTCAGTAAGTTGGAGATACAATTACCTTCTTTTTGCTTTGTCGTGAGAATTAGTGATAATGTACGGAATACATCCTAGCAGAGGCCCTGGTCTTGGACAAATAGTGGCTATTAAATCCTCTTAAACAGATAAAATGGAATCAAATTGCCTGCTGAAAGGGTGGGGTGGGGCGTGATGGTGAGAGCCTCAGAGGCCTACGACAGAGGCCGGAGGCCTTTTGAGAAAGCTGCTCCTCAAATTCCATGGGGATTGGGGATCTAGGGGAGGGAAACTAGACTCTAGTGGGGCAGGAACAGCCATCGCAGTCCCTCTTGCTGTTTGATATATTTTTTAAAAATTGACACCAGTGACTCCCCATAATTGTCACAGTAGCTCTGGGGGAAAGAAGCTGGCAGGGATTTTCATTTTATAGCAAACAAAGCAGGCCAAGACAGGGGAAGGGACTTGCCCAAGTCCGCAAAGCCTAATGGCCCAGCAGGCATCCAGACTCCCATGTGTGCATGTCTCTCCATGTGTTTAATCCCCTTGGCATCTTCTCTTCTTGCTTCTAGATGCTCTACTCTGATACTCCAGCCCTGTGGCACCCCAGACCCTCTTCTGCTGCAGCCACAGGTCCTGGGAAAGAAGTGGGATCCAGGACCCTGGGAGGAAATTGAGCCTGGGGAAGGGATGATAGGGGGTAGTGAAGTAACCAGGGGCTGAGAGAGTACTTGGAGGGTGGGCAGAGTGGGGATTCCCAGTCTGTTTCTTTCCTTTCCTTTTGCAGGCCCCCGGAGCTTCTCGCCTGGCCTGGACCTCTGCCCCCTCAGAGCGGCAGCTGCAGCGTGAGGCAGCTGAGGCTCTTGTGGATCTGAAAGATTCTTCCCAGGCTCCCCGCCTGACCTCTTCTGTTCCCCCCAACCCTGCCTGGATCTCCCTGCTCCACCCCTGTGGCCCACCAGGTAACCTGTTCCCTGAAAGAAGATGGGATAGGGATGGTTGGAAAATGGAGGTACCAGAGTAAGTAGGGACTAACCAAGGAGATCAGGGGGTCAGCAGGTTGATCATCTTCAGACCCAGGCCCCAGGCTTCTCAACCTAGTTCCTGGAATTGCAATTGAGAGTTGTTTGGTGAATTAGTTTTATTAATTTTGTGCTCAAAAGCAAATGTCCGGTGCCCTTATGTCAAGGAAAAGGAGGCCCTGAGAGAGGCAGGGACTTGCCCAAGGGCATATGGCAAGACTGGCAGAGCCTGATCTCCTGACTCCAGCCTAAGGCTCCCTCTCTAGACCCAGGCTGCCCGCTGCAGATCTGATAACTGCCTTCAAGGAGCTTCCATTCTACTTGGGAAAACAAAATGTCTTCACAAAGCTCAGTGACAAACCGGGAAAGAACTAGAGGAATCTTGAGGAATGAGACCTATGGGGACAGAGAGGGAAGGCCGAGGAGTCTCCTGTCCAAGATGGCGGATTGGGCATGGTGTGTGGGTGAGGAAACCTGCCTGCAAGAACTGCTGGAACAGAAGGAGATGAGGCTGGAGAGACTTCCGATCATGGAGGTCTGGCATGCCGAGCTTAGGAGTCCAGACCAACAATTGTGCATGAAAGGGAGCCAGGGAATATTTCTGACCTAGGCAGGGACATATTCAGAGACCCTGAGCTTTAGAAGTCAGGTGTGGTGGCTGTGATGGAGGGATTAAAAGAGACAAGACTGAAGGTGGGAAAATCAGTGAGGGGGAAGTGTTTGCTATAATCCAGGTGAGTAAGGCTGAGGCCTGGATTGGATGGGGTAAAAAGAGGGGGTTGCTGGGAGAGGACAGGGATATGACCTAGTCCTACCCCTTTCCTTCCTGCTTATAGCTCCCGCCGGAGGAAGAGGATTCCAGCCTGTTGGCCCCTCTCTCCGACCCAGCCCAGCCCCCTCTGTGGCTCTGCATATTGGGCGTCTGGGCTCTATCTCCCTCCTAAGCTAGAAGCCCAGAGATGGAGGCCTTGCTGGGGCAAGAAGCAACAGCCTGTGGGCACTGCATATTTGGTATTTTACTTCCGGATTTATGCATGGAATTTAATGTAGTACAAGCTTCCGGCTTTTCTTTTCTTTTCTTTTCTTTTTTCTCTTTTTTAAGCTTTCAGGTGCTTCGTTAGCTTTTGGTTCCTTTTGTAGTGTGGGCATTTCCTTGAATGAAAGTGGTATTCTCTTACTCACTTGGATCCTGGCACCTTTTTAAAATCCCCAACAAAGTGAGAGTTGTGCAGTTTAAGCTAACCAGTATCTAAATAGGTTTTTGCATGAGTTCACATTCCAGAATATTTATTTGACATGGGGGTATAGCTCAGTGGTAGAGCATTTGACTGCAGAATATTTATTTGACATATGATGCTGTACATAGCTGTGCACTCATGTCTGTCTCCATGCATGCAAAAACAGGAGAGTATTTTCATTTTGTGTCTACCTTTGGGTGAGTAACTGGGAAATAAACCTTTGTTGTTTTAAGCCACTGAGATTTGGGGATTGTTTGTTGCTGCAGCCTAACCTAGTCTATCCTGACACAAAGGACTTGTTCAATTCACTTTCTGGTAACCACCACAAATAAATACAAACTTGGATTTCTTAGAGCCAAGTAAGAAAGGTTGGTAGAGGAAGATAGTGGGAGATCCACTGATTCAACAGTGAAGTGCCTGCGTGCCAGGCCTAGACCATTCCCAGCTGTCAGAGGGCTACAGATTGAAACACATACAGGGCCAAGCACATCATATAAGTGAGTAAAGAAAGCTGGATGAGCCCTAGAAAACTGAGAATGCATGCCCTGCCTAAGGGGACAGCCTCCTTTGCATTAGTGGGCTGTCACCAGGCAGGAAAGTGGCTATTGCCACAACTTCTGATTCTTTAAGAGAAGCTGGAAAACTGAATTTCTACGTAGAACATCTTAATTTTCAAATAATGGCTCAGTTTTCTTCTTTAAATCCTATGTGAGCCAAACAAAACATTATCTTCAGGCCAGCATTGGCCAATGGAATGCCAATTTAATGCTAACCTAATGTAACATTTTTCAAATGGGGAAACTGAGGCCAATGAGAATAGGAAGAATCAAGTTATCAAGCGTTTTTATCAAGGGTATATCAAGGGTTTTTCCTGAACTAGGGAGATTTATGTGTCTAAGTTTTGAAGGACCTACACAAGGTAAGAGACCATTATTATCATTTATTGAGTACCCCACTATATGTGATTCACATATCCTCACAGCAACTCTGTAAACCATGCATGCTTACTCCCATTTTACAAATAAATAACAAGTTTAAAGAGATAAAGTGACTTGCCCAACTATTTTAGGGAAAATTTCTAGGCAAATATAGGGGGAAGTTTCCCTCTTCTTCTCAAGTCCCAAATCAATTACTAGGTAATTTTTACAAAACAGAGTGAAAGATTTTGGGCTCCAGGAGACAGGCATGAGCCCAAGGGTTTTTCAAAAAGTCTCTTATTTTTCTACTCAAGGTATCCTTAAGTGATAATCAGATCTTACCTGCATTTGTTTCATAGTCCCCTGCTGTCAAGTCCTCCTTGAACCGTTCCACATATATGAAGGGCGGAGGGAGAGGGAGAAGCAGGCTTGATCCCACGACCCTGGGATCATGACCTGAGCCAAAGGCAGATGTTTAACCCACTGAGCCACCCAGGCACCTCCTCACACCCCTCTTTTTATTCAGGATGATTGCTGGTGATGGCATTCAGTCACAGCTTGTTCCCTGGTGTCTGGGGACTTGAGAAGGTAGGCTTCTTCTACTTCCTAACATTACAGAGTAAAAAATCTGTAACAATTCTCAGGAATCAGCACAAAATAATTAAAGGAGGAAAGTCCTCTTCACACTTTCCTTCCCTCCCCTTGTTATAACTTAGATATGTGAATGCCCCCTAATAGATTTGCCGTGCCATGCTCCCCCAAGTGACAGACGACCAAGTCCACATGGTCACAGAGGAGGTTTGCAACATGAAACATGGCTGAGACCCTGCTACTCAGGGCTGAGCAAAGGTCCCAGTACACCAAGGTCACAGAGCTGGGAAGAGTAAAAGAGAAAGTATAATTTGGGGTTAAAGGATTACCTGAGAAGGTGAGGAAAGAGATGAGGACTGGGCCAAGGAGCTAGGGGCAGGTTCCAGACCCTTCTCGTTTCTTGCAGCCCACCTCCCCTTCCAGCCAGACCTGCAGGGCTTTTCCTACCACTGGCTAGGCCTGCTTTGTCTATCATTTCCTTAGGGCTTTCCCACTGGTGCCTGGGGGAGAGGGTGGAGGCTCTGCAGCGGTGAGCCTTGGGCAAAAAAGGGCAGACGTAAGAATTGCTCAGGCCCCTACGTCACTGCATCTTTGGGTGCCGCAACCTTCATCTGTGGTTGTAGGGAGCCAAGTGGGCTCCTGGCCTCTGACCAGCCCTTGGAGATGACAGTCAGTGGACTGTCCGCACTGTTTCATGTGCCACCCCCTTTCCCATTTCCCATTTCCCATGGCAGGGCAAGGAAAGGTGCTGCCCAGGTCCAATAGGTAATGAGTAAATCATACCCCTTCTCAGGTTCTTTTGTGTACCATCCTGACCTTCTTCAGAAATAACCCATGAGGTTCCAGATTTGAAGTACCATCCCTCTCTCCAAACAGGATTTCCCCAACCCACCAGTCACCCACTTATAACCTCAGAAGCTCATTTCACATCCTCCCCTTTGGGAATCTATGCTCCCTTCACTCCAGTCCACCTGGTCCACTCCTGACCACACTCCTTGTCCAGTGTAGAACCAGCATCATACCACCCATCCCTAGCCCCATCCAGTTTCTACTCAGACCCTCATTACATGATCCATGTAGGCCTCATTCTGCAACCCCCGTCCCATTGTGTACCTGGCTCTGCGGCCCCTAACACATGTTCTCATAGACACAGTCCTATAAGCCATACCCTGCATAGGCCCTCGTGAGATCCTGAGCTCTTCCCAAACACAAGATTCCCTCTCTGGGGGAATCTGACTTGATGTCTCCCAGAAGCTCCTCAGGCAGAGTTCCCTACATTTCTACATTCACAGGCCTGATCACCCTGAGCAGCCCCTGGCTCTGTGCATCTATGTCTCCCCCTCCAAGAATAAGTAGTCTCAGGGCACAGGGCCTGTGTTCACTTCCTCTCTGGGAACTCAAGAAATAACTAAACATGTTCTGTCTGATTCCTTTGGATTTATTTTTTTCCTACAAAGTTAACACACTCTAATGCTTCCTCTCCCCTCATCACAATATGAACAATTGAGAACTTCCTGTCCTCAAACCATTTTTTAAAACAGAGTTTATATTTTAGAGAAGTTTTTCACAGCAAAATTGAGCAGAATGTAAGTGTTTCCATGGTGTCCCTGCCCCCACATAAGCACAGCCTCCCCCACTGTCAACGTCCCCCACCAGAGTGGTACATTTGTTAAAGCTTATCAGTCTACATTCATGTGTCATTACCACCCAAAGTCCATAGTTTATATTAGGGTTCACTCTTACTTGTACATTTTATGTACAAATGTACAAAATTGTACATTTTATGGGTTTGGATAAACATATAATGACATGTATCCACCATTATAGTATCACACAGAATAGTTTTGAGGTTTTTTTAAGATTTTATTTATTTGAGGGGCGCCTGGGTGGCTCAGTCGTTAAGCATCTGCCTTCAGCTTGGGTCATGATCCCAGGGTCCTGGGATCAAGCCCCGCATCGGGCTCCCTGCTCGGCGGGAAGCCTGCTTCTTCCTCTCCCAATCCCCCTGCTTGTGTTCCTGCTCTCGCTATGCCTCTGTCAAATAAATAAATAAAATATTTTAATTAGAAAAAAAGATTTTATTTATTTGACAGAGAGAGAGCACAAGCAGGGGGAGTGGCAAGCAGAGAGAGAAGCAGACTCCCCTCTGAGCCGGGAGCCCAGTGCAGGACTCGATCCCAGGACCCTGAGATCATGACTTGAGCCGAAAGCAGATGCTTAACTGACTGAGTCACCCAGGCACCCATATCACACAGAATAGTTTCACTGTCCTAAGATTTCTCTGTGCTCCACCTATTATTCATCCTTACCCCCACCAATCCCTGGCAACCAATGACCTTTTTACTGTTTCCATAATTTTGCTTTTTTCCCAGAATGTCATATAGTTGGAATCCTACAGTATGCCTTTTCAGATTGCTTTCTTTCACTTAGTAATATGCGTCTAAGTTTGCTCTTTGTCTTTTCATGTCCTGATAGTTCCTTTCTTTTTAGCACTAGTATTCTATTATCTAGATGTACCACAACTTCTAATCATTTTTAAATTCTGTCTATAGAATATTGAAAATGGAGAGTCATCAGCTGTGGATTCAAATCCCAGCTCAGGCTTTACCCTTACTCGAGCTTGGTCAAGCAACTTGACTCTCTAAAATTCAGTTGCCTGAAAGTGGTTTGTAACCACCTTACAGAGTTAAGATTATGAACCTATAAAAATTAACACCAAGGACATAGTACTGAGAAACCATGTTATCTAAAATCATAGACTGTCAGAAAGTTTGCTCTTTGAAATCATAGTAATAGTGAGAAGAGGACATCTCACTCTTGCCTGGAATGCCGATGTCACTTTAACATAGAGAAGCAGGCATGATTTCCAACTCAGGTGCCGAGTTTCAGAGGAGGGATTTCTGGAGATTGCACATTTATCTTAACCCTATAATTTCTGAAGAAACAGGACCCTGTGTCTACTTCTCAGCCCGGGCATGATGTTGACTCTATTACACAGGATCTGCTTTGCCTTGAGTCCATCAAAGCTCTGCTTAATATAAGTTTTACCTAACCTTCATTCTTCCCCAAAAACTGTATTAACCCCGTGTCTTCCTTTGTTTGGTGAGGCACACTACACAGTTCCTCTGGAGAGCTCTTTTTTGAAAAAAGAAATATTTAGTAAATTGACTCAAGTGAATTAAACTTAAATGATTCAGCACTGATACTAGAAAAGTACATCAAGGGACACCTGGGTGGCTCAGTGGGTTAAGCGTCTGCTCAGGTCATGATCCCAGGGTCCTGGGATTGAGTCCTGCATGGGGCTCCTTGCTCAGCTGGGAGTCTGCTTCTCCCTCTGCCTGCCGCTCCCCCTGCTTGTGCTCTCTCTGACAAATAAATAAAATATTTTTTAAAATGTACATCAAAGATGTATAAAAAGTGAATATAAATTACCCAAGTATATGGACATTTATAGTTACACATGCATACAACTTACATATTCAAACACACAGATGTTGATTTTGGGGGGGAAATCTGAGATACTAAAACTATTTTCAAGTGTGAAATGCGTTTCAACATTCCGCATGAATCTAAATACATGATGTTATCATGCTTAGAAGGATGGTTTATATTCTAGACTGAATGTTTGTGTCACCCCCCAAAATTCCTACATTGAAACCTAATTTCCACTTGTGATGGTATTTGAAGGTGGTGCCTTTGGAAGGGATTAGTGCCCTAATAAAATATTCCCCCGAAGAGCTCACTCACTCACCTTTTTGCCATGTGAGGCCATGAACCAGGAAGCTGGCCCTCACCAGACACTAGATCTGCTGGCACTTTGATTTTGGACTTTCCCAGCCTCCAGAACTATGGGAAATAAATTTCTGTTGTTTATAAGCCACTGTCTATGGTATTTTGTTATAGTAGCCTGAACCAACTAAAATAGTTGGTTTTAATTTTTTAACAGATACTGGTATATCATATTGGCTTGTTAATAACCAAGGCATTTTGCATACACAATATCTCACTGTGGAAAAAATTAATATTATTTGCTCTGATGTTTTTCAACTTTGTCTTTTCAACATAATAGCCACACGAATTTAAGTGTCTCCCTTTTGCAGCAAGTTAACAATTTTTTTTTCAAGATTTTATTTATTCATAAGAGACAGAGAGAAAGAGAGGCAGAGGGAGAAGCAGATCAGAGAGCCCCACGCAGGACTCGATCCCAGGACTCTGGGATCATGACATAAGCCGAAGGCAGACGCTTAACCATCTGAGCCACCCAGGCGCCCCAAGTTAACAATTTTATTGGACAACAAGTGTGTCCCTTCTGGTTTTGGTTGTTGGACCCTACAAGGATTAAACTAGATTACACATCTAACACTACATAACGTTTATCCGTGCCTGGTACAGAGGAGGCACACAAAAAATATTTGCTGATGGAATTAATTTGATACACCATGTAGAGGAGCAGTCACTTAAAAGTGGCAAACAAACGGGATTTCGGTATATCCATTTAAATTGTATTTTCTTTTTCTTAACGGAGAGAATGAAGCGTTGAACGGCCAGTGAAGTGGATAGATTCTAAGTGGGCAAAATAAACCCAAAGCGCTCAGCGAACAGATTCAGGCACTAGGAGGCAGAGCTGCGCTAACTTCTCCGAAGGTCCCGCCTCCGCCTCTTTCTCCCTGCCCTGGTCTCCTCCCCGCCTGCGGTGCCTCGTTCCCACTGCGGTCGCCTGGACCGCGATGAAGCAGTTTCCGCCCTAACAGGGGTGGGCCGGCGCCTCCTGCTCTCGCGAGGACTGGCGGTCGAACACATTTCCTCTTTGCTCCAGCGCTGGGTTCCCCGTCACAGTTCCGCCCTTACTACCCCCACTTCCGGCCCGAAAAGCCACCCAGAGAGGGGGTCGCCCCGCGGGGGCGCGGGCAGTGGTCGGGTCTCTCTTTCCTGCCCACCCAAATGCCCCACAACTTCCGCCACCACCGTCTCCTCCGCCGCCGTTCCTTCCGCCACGATCGACGCAAACGAAGCCACACACCCCCAGCTCAGCACGGGAGCTTTATTTCGCTCCGGGACAGGAAAGGGCGGGGAGGAAGCACGCCTCCATCCCCTCGCCCTTGGCTTTTCCCTTCGCCAGCCCGCCTCATCACCACACACCCTCCCGCCTCCGCCGAGGCGAAGCCGCATTCGCCCTGAGAGAGGCGGGGCTGCTCTTCTGGCCCCGCTCTCGCGAGCTCTCAGACCTCTCGCGAGACCCGACGCCCGACTTGTGCGCCCGGGAAACCCCGTTGCTCCCTTTCCCCTGGCTGGCAGCGCGGAGGCCGCACGGTAGGTCCGGCGCTCCGGTTCGGGCTGGGCGCGGGGCGTCAGGGCCCGACTCCCCAGCCGGGAGCGCGTGCCGGGGGGGCTCCGGGGCGACTGCGTGGGGCCGCCCCGCCCCCTGGAGCCGCAGCCACGTGCGAGCGGCAGGCCCGGACATGCCCGGTCGGCGCGGTCCGGGAACCGAGACTGGGCCAGGTGGGCGGCGTGGATGCGTGGGCGCCCCCGATTCGGGGGCTGGGGTCTTCTAGCGTTTCCACAACGGCGCCAGGCCGTGCCTGTGCGACCCGCAGAGACCGTGAGCGGCGGTGAACTCGAGCACCCACAGGCTCCGGGGCCTTTAGGGCCCAGTCCCGAAGCGGGACCTTGGGAAGTAACGGGAGTGCGGCGGTTTCAGTCCGTGGGGGCGAGGCCCCGGCTCCTCTCAGTCGTCTGCACCGGTCCTGAGCTCACGTGCTTGCTGCTCCTCTCTCAGATGCCTGGAGTTACTGTAAAAGACGTGAACCAGCAGGAGTTCGTCAGAGCTCTGGCAGCCTTCCTCAAAAAGTGAGTGTGGGGACCGGGGCTTCACGGCGGATGGAGGCCGTGGTCTTTGCCTGGCTCCTCGGCAGGCGTTGTTTCTCTCCCCGGGGCGGGGGCGGGGGGGGGCTTGTGTGAGGTCTCAGAGTGGAGTCCGCTTGTCTGCGTGAGGCCTGGGTTTGGCTTGTAGCTGGGTTTCAGATGCTTTGTATTCTGGGACACATGGGGCTCCTGGTAACCTACAGTTGTGCTGAGCAGAGGGGATTGGGGGGGGTGGAGTTTGTGCAGACTCCTGAATCGCGCCTTTCTCACTGTTGCCCCAGGTCTGGGAAGCTGAAAGTCCCTGAATGGGTGGACACTGTCAAGCTGGCCAAGCATAAAGAGCTTGCTCCCTACGATGAGAACTGGTTCTACACACGAGCTGGTGAGGAACTGGGGCCTCTGGGGAGTCGGGGCCTGGGTGACCTGTGGCACGCACCATACCTCCCCATTCTGTCTGTGAGCCCAAGATTGCAAGAGAGGTGAAACTCTTAAATTATAGTTGACCTACAGTGTGAGAGGAGAAACCTCAGACTGTCTCTGCGTGCTTGTGTGACACTCGATAACTTCACATTCTGAATCCGTTTCTTCATTTGTAGGAGGTTTATGTAAGGACTGGTGGCTTCCTCTGAGCCTCTACGGAAATCCAGGGTCAAATGAGTGTTCATATTTTACTTAAAGGTGGTGTGTTTTAGAGGGAGGCATTTATCTTTCTATGTTCATGAGGTCTAGACTCAAATTCTTCTCTACTGCTTAACTGTGTGACCTCCATCTGCGTGTGCCTCTTGTGGTCCTCTCTAAAATGGGGCTATGACTGTACCATTGCAGGATTGTAGTGGGAATCAGATGAGCTTATGGTTGTTAAAATGCTGTAAACTGTACCTATGGCAGAGTATTATCTTCAAGAAAAGTTAAAGGTCTTGTTTTTATTCAGATCGTCAGGCCAGCTTTTTCCTTGTCTCTCTAGTTTGTTATTTGTAAGAGGTTAAGGTTTGGCCAGGTCCCTCCTTGCTCTAAATCTTCATAAGTCTCAAGTGCCTAAAAGAAGGCCTTACGGTCACCCTGTAACCATGGCAGCCCCCTCTCTTTATTAGTCTCCCAGTGATGACACCTTGGAAGGAGTGACTTAAATGTAGCATCTGATAGCACAGTGCTAATTTTCACCTGTCCTTGACATTTCAAGTTTCTCCAAGCTGTCACCCCACAAAGGCCTAACTTAGGGATTGGAGGGGGGTGGTCAGTGCAAGATTGTTCAGGTGGCAGCCTCTGCACAGGCCTTCACTAAGGGCCCTCAGCCTCTGCAACTATCAACCTTCCTCTGTGACATAGGGGCTCCGTCCTGGCCAAAGCTTGTCTCCAGATAGGAAGTAGGTGGGAAGCAAGCATTGAGAAAACTTCAGGAAGACCTTGAGAAGAGTTGGCCTCGGTACAAGTTGCCTTGGTACTTCAGAACACGGAGCGTTTCGTAGATTTGTGGTGCACTCGTGCGTGAAGTGTCATGAGATCCACTCTAATTTAGGCTCTAGACTGGGCACAGGGGCCAACATGACTCGGCCACAGCCTCAGACCCTTGAGGATGAAACTGTCAACTCTCGTGTGGGTAGGGTGAGTGGCATATGGTGGGAATCGCTGCTGTGCTTTTAGAAAGAAAATGGGGGGGGCGCCTGCGTGGCTCAGTTGTTAAGCGTCTGCCTTCGGCTCAGGTCATGATCCCAGGGTCCTGGGATCAAGCCCCACATCGGGCTCTCTGCTCAGCAGGAATCCTGCTTCTCCCTTTCCCCCTCCCCCTGCTTGTGTTCCCTCTCTCGCTGTGTTTCTGTCAAATAAATAAATAATAATAAAAAAAAAGTCTTGGGGGAAGAAAAAAGAAAATGGAGCTGGTGGAGGGAAGCTGATGTGACTTCCCCGGGCACATCAGTGTTGGAGCCTGAATGAGACCACCACCCCATCTACCCGTCTTGGGAAGCAAGGCTGCCTGGCCCTGAATGTTCTTTGGCAGTGCCCCAAGAATCAGTTGGTCAAGGCAGCTTTGGATCTAAAATGAGAAATTCTACTAGCTTTTTCTGTATGGTCAGGTAAATATATGTATTTTGCTTAATCTGTCTTACCAAAAACCTCCCAGGTAGTACTGGTGGTTTCTGTTTCATGGTGGTGGTCAGGAAGGTCAAGTAACATGTCAGCTAGTGATGCCCCAGTCTGCCACTCCCACGCCATCACTTGAGGCGGGGTTTCCAGCTCTCTTCCCTTGGCTCATTTCATACTTTATGTTTTTGTAGATGGGGAAAGATTAGTGGGAAATTAGATAAAGACTCTGGGCAGTACACATAGATGAGTCTTACTGTGGCTGTGGTCCCTTTCTGCCCGCTATGCCCCTTCTCTGACAACTCACACTGAGTGTACATCTTCTACCTGCCCTTCTGGTCTCCCTTTTTTAAGATTCCCAAATGCCTTTTTAAGATTTTTTATTTATTTATTTGCAGCCTGATGCAGGGCTTGATCCCAGGACCCCGGGATCACGACCCGAGCCGAAGGCAGACACCTAACTGACTGAGCCACCCAGGTGCCCCCCAAACTCCTTTTTTGACCTCACTTGCCCAGCTGCCTTAGTGGCATAGTATGGGGGTTCTAGACCCAGGTCTGTTAAGTACCTTTTTGTTGGGACACCACCATGCCTATTTGTTTACATCCACACCAGAGGCAGAGTTGCAGTTGTGACAGACCACGTGGCCTACAAAACCGAAAATACTGACTTTGACCCTTGGGGTGCCTGGGTGGCTCAGTCGTTGAGCATCTGCCTTCGGCTCAGGTCATGATCCCAGGGTCCTGGGATCGAGCCCCGCATCGGGCTCCCTGCTTGGCGGGAAGCCTGCTTCTCCCTCTCCCACTCCCCCTGCTTGTGTTCCCTCACTTGCTGTGTCTCTCTCTGTCAAAGAAATAAAATCTTAAAAAAAAAAAAAAAAATACTGACTTTGTCCCTTTATAGGAGAAGTTTGCTAGCCTGGAGTGCTCCCACCTAGTTAGGGTTAGTTCATACTCTGAACAAGTCAAGTCATAGAAGATACTTCATTACCAAAGAGGAAACTGAGGTACAAACAGGTGAAATGACCCTGGGAGAGCATGGCACGCTAACTCCAAAACCAGAGTCAGTGCTGTATTTGCTTTATTCCTTCTCTGGATCATGGGGCCTTGGCCTCTTGTCCCCTCGGGGGTCTGGAACCAAGCACAGTGGGGCAGTGGTCTGTCCTGGGAGGCTGAGCTCTGGCAATAGGTGGTGTGGGGATTGACTTCATGGAGTGACAGGTTCTGATCTCTGGGGGGGGTGGGGGTGATAAAAACAAGGCAAATGGCAGAGCCCACCTGAGGGTGCTCTGGAAAAGGGACAGAGCTATAGGAGTAAGAAGTACCAAGGCACAGTGGTGAAGGGTGAGGTAGGTAGGGCTAGAAAGAACCTGTGTCAGGAGCTGCTCTAAGAGGAGGGGCAGCGTCAAGGAAAGACCATCGTAGGGTTTTGTGAAGGGGGTGTTGCAGTGTGGCCTTGGGCAAGTCTCTTGACTTCTCAATTCTCAGAAGGTCCTGCTTGGGAGGGAGGGGAGACTCCCATTGTGTCTTGTCAGCAAGCAGCTCTGAATTGGGACATCTGAATGCGTTTTATCTACTATAGGATGGAACCTGGTCCTCTCTGCCCCCTGCTGTGTTAGTGGCAGGATCAAGGCCTTGGAGACGTGCAGGAACAAGTTAAGGGGTGACAAGGTCGGGAAAGTGATTCTGTCCTTAGAAGCTTAGCGGAGAAGGGTTGAAGGCAAGATCTATCTGGGAGACCTCCTCTCCCCACTTTGTGACTCTCTAGGTCAGGATGGGATCACAGATCTGAACTTAAAACCAGCTGTTGAGACGCTGAGCTGCAGAGACACTTGTGCAGCTTCCTTGGGCTGTGGTGCTCCAATGCACCGTCCTTTGTGACCGTCCTCCAGCTGGCGGCCCAGTGCTCGTCCCTCCTTAACAGTTGGAGGTGTGGAGTGACTAGTGGTTACTAGGGATGGGATTTCCCAAGAGGAGCACAGCAGAAAGCCTTCAGAGGGACTTAAGGAGAAGCCAGTTGTGATGACACCTGGCTCGCTGTGACCCTCATAAATAGCAGCTAGGATAGCCTGGATTTGCGATGCTACAACTCCACTTCAAAGGGATTGGGACCTGGGTCTCAAGTGGGGTGGGGGTGTGTGAAAAACAGGTCAATATTTTGTAGAACCTCGTGTATTTCGACTGTAATACCTTTTCAGTTTGTGGAGTTAACACTGTGCCTTGTAATGGGTCAGGAAAATAATTATCAACTGGGTTGGGTGGGGGGACACCTAGGCTTGTGACGTCTGACACCACACCAGGTAGTTTTATGCAGCTTTAAAAAAAAAATTAACGGAACCCACCACCCCTTCCTTGAAGAAACTAATATGTTGAACTTGGCTGGAGCTTATTCTCTGCCACTCCTCGGGATTTAAGGAAGTCGTGCCCTTTAGGTACTGTGGCCCAGACCACCTGAATCCGGGGTGGACTCTGAACAGCTGATGAGGAGCAGTGCTGGGATTCAGACCCTGTGTTACCAGACAGCCCAGGGGTTGGCCACCCCTTTTCATGGAGCCCAGATGAGGACCGGGCGGAACGTTGGTCCGGTCTTGGCCAGGCATCTCCTGGGCATCTGTGTGCTTAGGAGTATTCATCTCACCCCCTTCGTGAGGATGTCCTGCTCTCCCCAGCCCTGGGTACAGCCCAAGTGGGAGAGCAGCTCTCCAGCCCAGTCAGGGCGTGGCCTGGGACAGGCTCGAGAGGAAGGGTGGGTGGTAGGTGTTGGGCATGCGAGCTGGTCTTAAAGTCTGGAGTTCTCCAGTGATATCACTGCAAGGGGAGTTTTGGTCTTGGAGGTGTGGGGGGGTAGGGCGTGGGGTAGGAAGAACCAAGGAGAAGAGTTTTAAAGTGAGCAGAGGCCGGAAGCAGTGAAACTGAGGAGCGGTTGTATGGTGGTCCTGATAGGTGGGGAGGATTTCGGCTGTGCTGTGGCTCCCAAAGCCGTGGCTGTATCCGGAGACCATCTTACGGGGGGGGGGGGGGGGAACAAGTGGTGTGGAAGAACTACTCTGGGAGGGGCAGGCTGAGGGGAGGAGTACCCACTTCACCCCCACCCCGAGCTGGCCACACTGGAGGGTCATGGACATGGCCTGGCACCAGCTCTTAGGAGTAAGTAGTTACTGACAGAGTGAATCCTGATTCCCCCTCTGATCTGTAGAACTAAAGCTTACGTGCTGGGCTCTAGGGGCCCTGGAATGACCTGGAGTCCCTGTATCAGGCCCTAATGCCTCCACATTGCGGTGGCCCCCTGAGGTAGAAAGCCCGAACAGTCTGGAGGGGCTGTCCCTCAGAGCTGTGTGACATGAGGCCAGTGAGTATCCTCCGGAGCCTGTTTGCTTTTCTGTGAAGGAGAATAGCAGACTCCTGGGCAGTGCTCACAGCCACGCTCTTCTCAGGGACTGTTACTCCTGATTCTCAGATGAGGGTGAGTGACTTGCCAAGGCCATACCATCAGGCCGGGTCCTGAGGCCATCTTACTGCCTTGGGGGGAGAACGAAAAGCAGATGGCACAGGGCCCGGTGGAGAAGCGGTCCTGTTGAACAGAACAGTGAGGGACCGGGGACTTGCCCAAGCCAGGCTAGGGATGAGAACCCCGTGTCCGTGGGGGTATTCCCATTCCAGGTTGCATGGGGTGTCCGCTCTAGCCCTGAGTTCTCCGGGGCTGAGGGGCTCGGGGAGCTGCACTCAGGTGGCGGCATGGCCCTTCGCATTACCCTGCTGCCCCTCGGGCCTGGGCATGTGGAGATGGCCAGTCCCGGCTTAAGCATTTGCTAGGGTCTACCCGCAGGACAGAGTCCTCCCTCACAGCAGCACAGCTGTGGCAGGCCCTCTGGTCTCCCCGGCTGGGCACAGGGTGCAGGGACGCTTAGCTGCAGGATAGCTAGCGGCGGGGGCCTGGTACTGGGTCTTGGTGTGTGTTCGCAGTTTCCGCAGGCTACATAATGGGAAGAATTAGCGGCCACACACACACAATTGATAGGTGTGTGACCTCGAGCAAGGCCCTTCCTTCGGCCTGCCTCAACTGTGGAGAGGAGTCTTCTGTGCTCGAGAAGGGTCCTCACATCTCCTGCCCACCCCCCCCCCCCCAGCTTCCCCAGCCCGGCACCTGTACCTCCGGGGCGGCGCTGGGGTCGGCTCCATGACCAAGATCTACGGGGGACGTCAGAGAAACGGGGTCATGCCCAGCCACTTCAGTAGAGGCTCCAAGAGCGTGGCCCGCAGGGTCCTCCAAGCCCTAGAGGGGCTGAAAATGGTGGAAAAGGACCAAGATGGGTAAGCAGGGGCAGGGGGATGGCTGGGAACGGGTGGTGAGGAGACTTGGGGTCAGATCACCTGTAATGAAGTTGTCTAGAGCCATCCTTCCCCGCATGGAGAGGTGCCGGGTCTGTCCTGCACGGCGTGCAGCTGCCCCTCAGGCAGGCAGGGGGTTCTGCAGAAAAGCGAACAGTGAGGGGCCTCACCCCGACCTCTCCGGCTGACTACCCTGAGCTCCAGGAAGGTAATTTGGCGACTGTCCGCTTTCATTAGCCTGCTCGTTAACTTTTCCCAATTGATTTTTCGGGGCTTTTGATCTAATGCTTGCACAAACGACACCCCGGCAGCTCCCAGGGGGGCTCCCACTCCTGCCCCCAGCTCGTTAGAATGCAGCCGACCGGGGCCCTCAGTGGGACTTGGCTGGTGTCATGTGGTCCCATGGCCAGGTGCCTTCTTGGGAAGCCTGGCTCACATCTAGGAGGGGCCTGGCAGCGACAGGGCTGAGAGCCTGCACTAATGGGGGGCTGCTTGACTGTTCTCCCACAGGGGCCGCAAACTGACACCTCAGGGACAGAGAGATCTGGACAGAATCGCTGGACAGGTGAGGCCTGGCTGTGCCAGGGCTGGGTCCCTTAGTCACTGCCCGGGGAATTTTTAGAGCCTGGGCTTTGTTAGATCAGAGTTTCCTCCCCTGGAGGTCACAGCCCAGCCTGGTGGGGGTCAGAGGAGGGCTGGCCTGTGGTGGGGGGGGTGGCGGGTGCAGGAGAAAGAACATTTCTGACTGACTTCCTGCTAGAGCTGGTTGGAAATGTGGGTGCTGGAGTGCAGCTGGGCTTGTTTCTCATGCAGGACATGTTCCTGCACACACAACTCCCTCTTCCCAGGTCAGCCTTCTTAGGATTCTGGCTGCACTGTTTCCTCCTATTCTTCATGCTTGCTGAGCACCAGATGGGACGGCTGTGGAGAGGGGGAGGCAAGCCAGCTCAGAACTCAGGTTTCCGTCCAGATGACTGACTGGCTGGACACCTTGGGGCAGAGTCCGTTTGCCTGGAGCCAATCTCCCCGACTGTGGAGCAGTCTCCTCTTGCCAGCCTCAGGGTGGTAGTGAGGGCTGTAGTGAGGGCTCAGTGAGCTACAGCAGCGGGAGCCCCCAGGGCCAGGCGTGAACCCATTGTTGGTTTTCTTCTTTATCATTGACTCAGGCCTCGTAGGAGCTTTGGAGAGGGCTTAGTCACTTAGTCCAGGAGCAGAAGAGAATAGAAGGTGTCAGCCCCCTGGGCGTCCGGGGGCGGCCTGGAAGGAGCTGGTGAACTCTTCCAGGGCAGGGCAGAGCCTGGCACGGACATCCGTGTGGGTGACAGGGCAGTGGGCGTTGCAATCCCACTTCCTGTCTTCGAGTCCCAGTTGACGCTTCTGTAAAATGAGGACGTGCCTGAGGTTGTAGGGATCAGATCGGATGAACGCATGTCAGGCCACAAATCCAGTTGGCTGGTGTCCCTCGGGTGGTGGGTAGCTGCTCCACAGTGCCCGAACGCAGACCCCACGGCCCATCCTGATTACTTCCCCGTCTTTTCCCGCAGGTGGCAGCTGCCAACAAGAAGCATTAGAACAAATGCTGGGTCAATAAATTGCCTCATTCGTAATCCTGGTCTGGGTCTCTGACTGGCTCTCCCCTTCCATTGGGGGGCAGGAGGAAGGAGCACTGCACGGCACTTCTTCCCTCGTGAAAGGGGGGACCTGGGGGGCTGTGGCATCAATAGCCACTAGAGCCTGAGGCCCAGCCTTCCCAACTGAAGCTCTTCTACCCCTAGTGGGCCCTGTGCCCCAGCTGGGCTGGTGGTTGGGTGGGGCCGGGACCTGGAGGCTCTCGCCCCTCCCCCCACATCCTGCCTTTGCAGTTCTCAGTAAGATGAGAAACCGAAAAGAGTGGCTGTTGAAGCAGTGGCCCCGCTTGGGGCCTGCGCTGCAGAGGTGGCTCTCTGTCCCCTGCTGGAACAAAGCAGGAGGGGCAGGTGGCTTCTTCCCTAAAGGAGGTAGACTTGGGACAGCCAGCTTTCACTCCTGGTGGCTCCTTGAGAGTCCCTGGTGTGCACCTTTTGGAGCTATTTGTTCCTGCCCGGAGTTGGGATGGGGTGCCACTTCCCACACCCACCACTGCCCGCAGGGAGGGTTGTGTGAGGCTCTTGCGCGGAGGTTGGGCTGGGCCATCGGGCGGCACCGCCTCTACGGTCCTGCGTGGCAGTTGGCTCTCGGTGCAGCTGGGGTGGGAGCTCTGAAGGGCACCAAGTGGGCATGTGCCAGACCCCAGAAAGCTGAGCCTGGAGAATTGGCCCCATGCTTCCAAACCCACCTCCTCCTCGGGGAACACTACGAAGCAGAGCCTGAGCTGGCTCGGCCAGGTCTCCCGATTTCCCCCAGCCCAAGTTATTGGACCCATTTACTTCCAGTGCGAAGCCTGGGCTTTGAACTCAAGTGACTCGTGTTCGATAACTTCCAGCTCTGACCCTAGTTCTATGCAATCCTGAGCATCTTACTCCCCCTCTGAGCCCTCCACTCCTTGTCTGTGTCACTCCTGAGGGACCTGCAGAGTCACCATATCAATAGTGTCTTGGCTCAGAGCAGTGCACCAAGCACACAACCAGTTACTTGGTGTTCAGGATGGAAAAAATCAAACCAGAGTCCCACATCCGGTGGGGAATGAAGCTGTCATCCCTCCCAGCTCCAGCTCAGAAGTTTGTGCTCCATAAACAGCCTATCACGTGCAAGGCACTTAATAAATATATCACTTAATACAACTAGGCAACCCTGTGAAGGTGCCCAAAAGCACCCGCATTTTGGGTATAGGGAAGTGAGTCACAGGTTGGGTCGTTTGCCCATGTACCACAACGAGGGGGTGGCAAAGCTGGAATTTGAACTTGGGCGAGTAGGCTCTAGCCACTGCAGCTCATTGCCCCATGGAAGTAAGGGAAATGGAAAAACAAGGCCTGAAGGGTTACGTGCCTGGGCATGGCCTTGGGCCAGTCACTCCCTCCCTGTTCTGGGCTCCAATTTCCTTTTTTGTCAACTGAGGAAGAAGACGTCTTGGAGTAGACATGCGAACGCAAGGCAGCAAGGCCCAGGACCTGGTCGGCAGACACCAGCAGTGCTGGCTAAGTGGCCGGTGGGTGGCGTCCCTGCAGGCTGGTCTGGCCTGAGGGCCTGCAATCCAGCAGCTGTGCCTCTGCGGCCACTGGGGGGCAGTCGAGGGCCTGGAAACCGCCTCAGCAGATGGAGAATTCTAGGGCTGCACTATCTGAGCCCAGGGTTTCTTCCTAGGTGGGGGGTCATAAGGAGGAACTAAAGCACGGACGGGCTGGTGACCTGCTATACAGCAAGGGTCGCCGGAGGGAGGGGAACGGGGGAGGGCCCGCAGGCCGGAGAAGGGGAACTGTGTCCTTGCAGCCTCACGAGGGGCACAAGGGGGGCGGAGGGCCCAGATTACCAGAGAAGAAACTGAGGCCCAGACAACCAGTCGGCTGACAGAGCGGAGATTCAAACACAGGAATCACGAACTCTTGAGGCCCATGTTCCTCTGTGTAGGTGACAGTTGCATTTTGTTTTTTTAATTATGAAATGCTTCAAGCATGCAAAATAGCATACCTATTAATGTAAGAAAGACCCGTGGACCCGCTACCCAGCTTAAGAAGTAAAACAAGACCTAAAGCCAAGACAGGCAAAGCCCTCCTCCCGTCCCCCAGAGGGAACCCCTCTCGGGAATTGGGTGTCACTCACCTGCATGGGTTCACACCTCCACTACGGAGGCACGTCCCTAACGGCACCCGATGTTTCGCCTTTTGAAAACAAGTCAACTGTTGCATGCTGCATGTGTTGTGTCATTTTCATGTCATTTCTGAGACGCAGCTGGGTTGATGAGTAGAGCTCCGTCTTTTTGCCTGCTGAGTACTTTACTGGCTGCCCACGTCACCCCGTGTGCATCCCGTTCTCCCGCACGTGGACTTTTTGTTTCCACTTTTGCTACCAAAAATCTCCCTGCGGTGAATTTTTTCCCTGTGTGTCTCCTTGTGTGCACATGTGATGGTCCCCTAACTGCTCACAAACCTCTCAACAATCTCCTGTGACTCCTCAGACTCCGTTTCCTTCCACGTGACCTAAAATGCTGCCCAACGGCAGGTGGGCACACACAAGTGACTCTGAATCTCTGCTCCACCACTCCCAAGCTGTGCTACACCCGGCGAGTGATGGCATCTCTCTGGGCCTGTTTCCTCTAAAATGGCGGGTGGCCTACCTTGCCCACTTGTGGGGAGGCTGACTCACGTCAAGAGCCCATCGTGGCTCTCACTCCTCGGGTGCTGGGAACAGCATCTCATGGCACAACACTGGGGAGATATTCTTATGCTCATCTCTCAGATGAAAAATGCCAAGGCTGGGGGCGCCCGGCTGGCCAAGTCAGTAGAACGTGTGACTCTTGACCTCGGGGTTGTGAGTTTGAGGCCCACATTGAGAGTAGAAATTACAATTTTAAAAAAAAAATTTTTTTTTTAATGCCAAGGCTCAGAAGAGGAAGCCACCACCTAGTCATACAGCTGGTCGACCTGCCCCATTTATTCGTCCTGAGCATTAATAGGGGCCACGTTTTACTGAGCACCTACTATGGGCTGGGCCCTGTGTTCAGAACTTTGCATGCACAACCCCTTTAAATCCTGGATTCCGGGACGCCTGGGTGGCTCAGTTGGTTAAGCGACTGCCTTCGGCTCAGGTCACGATCCTGGAGTCCCAGGATCGAGTCCCGCATCAGGCTCCCTGCTCAGCGGGGAGTCTGCTTCTCCCTCTGACCTCCCCCCTCTCATGTGCTCTCTCTCAAAATAAATAAATAAATAAATAAATAAATCCTGGATTCCAACGCCAAGAAGGGAGGACATGGAGGCTCAGAGAGGAGATGAGCTTTGCCTAGGGCCGGTGAGGAGTGGAGAGCAGGCTCAGAACCACCACCCTGACAGACCATCTGCGGGCACAGGCACCTCGAACTCTGGCTCCCTCGGGCTTCCGTCCCAGGGCTGGCCAGTGACGAGCCAGGCCTTGAACTGGTCTCTTTCCCCCACCCAGCAGCCTCCCCCCAGGGGAATTGTGGCCACAGGTGCAGGGAGCAGTTTCTCTCCACTCCGGGCCTGAAGCACACAGGCAGGGGCTGCCCCCGGGGCCCACAGCTGAAGGAGGATCCGGCAGTGGGGCCATTGGAGCCCATCTCCGGCAGGACTGGGCAGGAAGTAGGGCGGGGTTGCCGAGGTGGAATCTGGTACCCCAGGACTGCTGCGACCCAGACTAACCAACCCACTGGGAGAGATGCCTGGGGGTCCCGGAGTCCTCCGAGCGCTGCACGCCACCATCTTTCTCCTCTTCTTAATCTCTGCTGTTGGCCTGGGTACGTGGCTAACAGGCTGGTGCTGGGGGTTGGGGGGTGGCGGGGCAGGGAGGACTGCGGAGGCTGGAGAGAGGGCAGAGGCAGAGAGAAAGTCACTGCCCAGGGGGTGAGGAGCCAGCAGGTGTGTGCATGGGGGGGGGGGGGGGGGGTAGGGGGGTGGCGCAGTGCTGGGAAAGCCCTTGAAGAAACTGCATCCACCTGCTTGACCGTCCCAAGCAGGCCGCAGGTCCGAGGGGAGGCCGGAGGGGGCTCAGCAAAGTTGAAGGGGCATCTACAGCCACATGGAAGGAGACAGGGGCAACAGACGACCTCCCCACCCCCCTCAACGCCACAGGTCAAAATAAGGAACTAAGGTTGCCCTTGACTGAGCTCCAGAGCTAGGGGCAGGAAGGGGACTTGGGGAGCGGCGCTCAGCTTCAGAGAGAAGAAACAGCTTTCTCCTTCTCTGCCTTGAATCTCAGTCACCCCACTGCGTCGGGAGCCCCTTTTCAGTGCTGGGGAAGGGGGCACCTCATCAACACTGCCCTCCAGGCTGCCCCACCCCCACCCAAGCAATACCAGCTGGTGGGGCTGTGACTCTGAGGTTGCTGCCTCTTTCCCCACCTCTTCCTCCTCCTCTCTTCCTCACCTCCCACCTCCTCCCTCCAGAAGAGGCTGAGCCAGCCTTTTGGGCTGGCCTGGGGGGCTGGAAGCTGGGGTTTCCCCAGCAGCCAACCCACTTTGCCGAGGCCCTCCCCTAACTCCCAGCGCAGCCGCCAACTGAACTCACTCCTGACCCAGATTGACACAAGCCGAGAATGAGGGGTGAGCCTGAGGTCACAGGGCAAGGCAGGCCCCAAGGCTCAGGGTCTGGAACGCCAGCCACTTTTGCTGCCCTGGTGTGCCAGGCAACCAATCTGCGCTCCCTGGGCCTCAGCTGTCCCACCTGTAAAATGGGACAACGAGAGAACCTACCTCTAAGGCTTTTGTGAAGATTACACCAGCTAAAGTACCAGGTGCCAGGCAGGGCTGAGGGTGGGAAGGTGAGCCTGGAAGGCCTTCAGGAGGAGGTGATGCCCAAACTGATTATGGACGGCGCTCCCTGGACAGGGCCCTTCTACCATTAGGAAGCCAAGTATCCAAACACCTGTGAGTTCAGTGGGGCCAAAGCACAGAGCGCAGGTGGGGAGGGTGGCGAGAGGTGGCGCTGGAGAGGTGAGTGGGGGACCCGCAGGGGTGTGTCCCCATGCCAGGGTGTCTTACCCTCCTCCCCCAGGATGTCCTCCTCCCCCACAGGTGTGCCCTCTCTCTGTTCCCCTCGGTACTACCATACTACTCTCCCCCCAGCGGCAGCCTCACTCCCAACACTGTGTGCCCCCTCCCCCACCCCACTCTCTTCCCCAGGAGTGTCCTCAACCCCCACCCCCACCCCACGCACTCCAGGGTGCTGCCGCTGCGGGGGGGGGGGGGCGCCAGGGCTGGGGCCTGTGTCCCCACCCGCAGTCCCCGACTCCTCCGCCTCTCCGCAGGCCCCGGGTGCCAGGCCCTGTGGGTGGACGGGGGCCCGCCCTCGGTGACCGTGAGCCTGGGCGATACGGTCCACCTGCAGTGCTTGCACAACGGCAGCAGGCCCGGCACCACCCTCAACATCACCTGGTGGCGCGTCCTCCAAGGCAACGCCACCTGGCCCGACATGTTCTGGAGCTATGGCCAAAAGCCCCACGGTGAGCTGACCATCCGCACGGTGAACAAGAGCCACATAGGCATGTTCAGGTGCCAGGTGGAGGAGACAAGCCCCAACCAGAAAGTCCTCAGCTTCCAGCAGTCCTGCGGCACCTACCTCCGCGTGCGCGGTGAGTGCCGGCCCCGGGCATCCAGGGCACCCATCGTGGGCATCCCCGCTCCCAGCTCACACACGCTGCGGGGGCGGGGGGGGGGTCTTCAAGGGGTCTCGGCCTTGCCGGGGGCAGGGCTGGGAAGCCAGGAGGGCAGGAGGCACCTGTGCTCTGAGCAGCACCCCCTCCTCACAGAGCGGCTCCCCAGACCCTTCCTGGACATGGGAGAGGCCACCAAGAACAACATCATCACAGCCGAGGGCATCATCCTGCTCTTCTGCGCCGTGGTGCCTGGGACCCTGCTGCTGTTCAGGGTGAGCCGCTGGGGACCCGGGCCCTCCAAGGCTGAGGTCCCCTCCTAAAATGGGAGAGTGACAGCACCCTCACAGGGCTGAGGGGCACATGAATTCATTCCATGACAGGATTTTAAAGGGTGCGTGGCCCAGAAGGGCATCCTTGCTCAGTCTCCCCTCAAGGTTGTCCTCCCTCCTCCCACCCCCCAGGTATACCTCACTCTCCCCCCGCCCCAGCCCTGGTGTCTCACTCTAACCCCCCCAACCAGGAGTGCAGTGGCCCTCCAGATGTAGCCAGGGAAGATGGGGGCTGGCTGTCCTCCCGGAGCCTCTGACCTGCACCAGCCCCGCCTTAGGCCATGGGACTGCCACTGCCATTTCTGTGAGAGCTGTTATTCGTGCAAGAGCAATAAGGCAGGGACCCAGAGACACCTGCCACTCACCCGCGGTGTGGCTTTGGGTGCGTCCCTTTCCCCCTCTGGTAAAGCACCTCTCCGGCATCCAGGAGGTTTGTTCGGAAAACATATTCTCCCCTCACACCCCCTCACTGAGGCTCCCAATCCCCCCCTCCTCCCAGAAACGATGGCAGAACATGAAGTTTGGGGTGGACACCCAGGATGACTATGAAGATGAAAACCTTTATGAGGTGAGTGGTGGGTGGGGACAGGTGAGGGGCAGGTGCATTGGGGTTCTCGTGGGGGTCCTCCCTGGGGTCGTCTAGGGGCAGGGGTCTGGGCGTCAGGGCGCTGAGCTCCCCCCCCACCACGTGTTCACCCCAGGGCCTGAACCTGGATGACTGCTCCATGTACGAGGACATCTCCCGAGGCCTCCAGGGCACCTACCAGGACGTGGGCAGCCTCCACATTGGAGACGGGGACGTCCAGCTGGAGAAGCCGTGACCCTGTGGGCTGCCCCCAGGCAGATGTGCTGCGAGCTCTGGTGTCCCCCCACCCCTTCCTGTTCTCTTTTCATAATCTTTCTCCCCCGCGAGTGTCCTGACTGAACTTCCCCCTTGAGTGTGTCTGCTCTTCTTCCCTCTAGACTGTCCTCATCCCCTGCACACACCCCAATTCAGCCCTCCTCCTGCTGCTTTTCCCAGCCTCCCCCCACACCCAGCGGGTAATGAGCCCTTAATCGCTGCCTCTAGGGGAGCTGATTGTAGAGCCTCCGTGTCACCTCCCCCTCCCTGCTCTGTCATGGCCACTTAGTGATAATAAATCCTTCCCAACTGCAGACCTTGGCAGGAGTCATGGATCTCATGGGGATGCTCCCCTCCTCTGGTGGGACCCAGGAGTCCAGGCCCCTGGCCTCCTTCTCTTTCAGACCCAGGATCCTGCTCCCACCCCCCCCACCCCCCCATCAACCCCTGCCCACTCCCTGCACCTGGGGCCAGGTAGCCAGAGAGAAATAGGAAGTGTTTGGGGAAGCATCTCACCCTAGGCTATGTTCCTGAGCAGGGAGGGGACACAGAAAGGAGCCAGGTGACCATATTTATTTATGCCTATTTCAGTCCCACAAACACAGGCGCCTGTCTGGTGGGGCTGGTACCCGATTCTGACTACAGCCAGGCCACACCTATTATTCTCTGGGAATGGACTTGCAGCAGGGGCATCTGGAGAGTCTGTGGCTCTCCTCTGGGGATGGGGGGGAGCCCTGGGGGGCTCAGGGACGCAGGGTTTCTGGGAGAGGGGAGAGAGACCGAGACACAGAGAGATAGTGATGGAGGCACAGAGCAAGTGAAGAGAAAGACAATGACAAAGATACGGGGACAGAGAGAAAGCAGGAGAGAGAGAAAGGAAAGAAGGGTCCATAGAAAAATGGACACGGAGAGGCTGACCCCTGGGACTCTAGAGAAAGCAATGGTTGGGGCAATGACCGAGGTGGCCATGCAGAAAGATACAGAGACCCGGAGAGGGGAAGACAAGAGATGCGACAGAGGGGAGGGACAGCGCGGAGAAGCAGGGGCCCGGGAGCGGGAGGAAAAGACCCCCCACGGAGAAAGGAGCGACGACAGAGGGGCAGACAGAGAGGGACGCGGACAGAAACACGCACAGCGAGGCGAAGAAAGAGAGGAAGACCAAGAGACCCAGACGGAAAGCAGGGGAGGCTGTGGCGAGCCGGCCCCCACCCCGCCGGGGAGGCGATGGCGGACACCCGGCAGAGGCGAGAAACGGAGCCCGCGGTCCGCGGACAGACAGACGGACAAAGCCGGGAGGAGCCGGGCGGGGCCGGGGCGGGGCCGGGGCCGCGGGTCCCCCGCCAGGCGGGGAAAGGAGGGGCCGGGCGGGCGGCGAGAAGGGGAAGGAAGCGGAGGTGCCGGGCGGGCGCGGGGCGCGGGCAGGAAGCGGGGAGGGGCGGCGGGGCGGGGGCCTCCGGAAAAACGCCCCAACTTCCTGCCCCGCCAGAGCCAGGAAGCGGGAGCCGGGACGCAGGGCCCGGGATCGCCGAGCCCGACCTCGGGCGCCCCGCCGGTCACGTCCCCGCGCGGACTCCAGGTACACTGTCCCTGGCCCCGCCCGGCCTCCCGCCCCTCGGCTGCCGGGGGAAGTGAGGAGGAGGAGGGAGAGGGCGGGGGCGCTGCCGGCGGTGCAGGGGCCTCAGAGCCAGCGGCCGCCCCTCCCCGGGCCTCAGTTTTCCCATCTGTCAAAGGGGGCAAAGAGAGGAGAACTAATACCTGCCGAGTGCCCAGTAAGTGGGGATGAGGGGTGCGAGGCCGGGGTCAAGGCCTCCCAACTGTCCAGCGGAGGACGGATGATCACTCCCATTGTACGGGTGGGGAAACTGAGGCTCAGGGAGCGGAACCGACTCGTCCCAGGGTACACACGCCGTGAGACCGAGTGGAGTTGGGATTTGAACTTGCAGGTGCTTTCAAGCACCGTCCTCCAACCCCACATGCTTTAGGGCCACCGAAAAAGAAAAACGTCAATAACCACGCCGTAGGCCGCCGTGAAGCTGGAAGTTGCAGAGCGCGCTTGAGAGCATTTTTTGGAAAGCTCTTTTTCTGGGCCATTAATTATAGCTTGAGAGATGGGTTGTAGGGGACAGAACTGGAGATCTTCCCCCATTGTACAGGTGGGAAGACTGAGGCTCGGAAAGAAATAATTACTTTTTCCAGGTTACACGGCTTGTCCGCGGGAAAGGTACGCTGGAACCCAGGAGTTTTGCTTTACAGCCCCAGCACAAAGTGTGTGGCCGGGGCGGTGGGGGTGCCGGGAAAATTAGTGTACGCCTTGGAAATTCAGCTGTTTCCGGAGTTAGGAAAGCAAGATAGGGTGGGGAACCCAGGCCGGAGACTAAGGGCCAGGGGCGAGTCGGAGATGTCGGATCGAGCCCTGGGTCGGGGGGCTGGAACCACTCTCTAGTGGGGCTGGGGGGCGGGGGCGGGGGGCGGGGCACAGTAGAGTGACAAGGGCAGTCGAGATACGGAAACGCCAGCCCTCCAAGGCAGGCCAGAGCGGCCCTTTCTGGCCAGCGTGGCGCCGTGGAGAGCTAGAGCGGCCGGCGGGAGGAGTAGAGTCGGTCGGGCAAGAACCAGGCAGCAGCCAGGCTAGAGCGGCTGGCGGGAGGAGTGGAGCTGGAAGCAAAGGTAGACGCTGGGGCAGCTAGAGCGACTCGGAGGCGGGGGTGGGGGACCCCGGAGCCGGCGCGCAGAGGCTTCGGTTCTGGCGGCTGCGGTGGGTTCTCCTACGACCAGGAGCAGGTGAGGGATGCGGCCCCCGGCGGGCGTCAGACCCTGACTCCGCAGGTCCGCCCCATCATCCCTGGCCGTGCGCACCGCCACGTCCCGTGTAGTAGGATTTGGGGCCCGTGTAGACCCGCCACGTCCCACGTAGGATTTGGGGCTGGTGTAGATGCGCCACGTTCCGTATAAATTACAAGGGCCTATAGACCCACCAGCTTCCTGCTAGTCCCCCCGCCACGGAAACTCGGCTTCTTATAGATGTGGGGTCCCCATCGGTCAGTAGCACCCCCTAGAATCCTGGGCCCTGTAGATCCTGGGTCTTGGGACCACCACATGCTCCTGTAGAATTCTGCTCCCCTTTTAAGTCTCCACAGGTCCCGCAGACTGGCTGCTTTACATATGGAATCATGACCCGGTGTGCTTCTCAGCCCCGAGTAGATCCATCTGTTTGAACTTACCAATAGAATCTGGAGCCTTATACATTCCAAGGGCCCCTCGTGGACTTACCTTGACTACTCTGTATTTTAAGTTCTTTAAGGCTCCCGGAGGTTCTTGGGGACCAGGGTCATCCACTCAATGTCTTATAGACCCCGAACCTTGCATAGAATCCAGGCGCCCATGTAGTCCCCGACTGGTGCCTGCTTTGCTCTAGGACCCTCACCTCTCTAAGAACCTTCTAAACCTTCCCTGACCACCACCACCCCCAGTCCCATGCACACAGTGTCCCCTCTGCTGGGCCGTAGGCCTTTTCAGTTGCCTACAGATCCATCTGACAGCTTCAGCGTATGATTACCCTTTGTGGTACCCCCTCACCGTCTATCTCCTAAGCAGCCAACCCCCCACCTTCCCTTCCAGAATGCTCTCTTGAGCCCTAAGCCTCTGTGGAGCAGCCTGAGCAGCAACCTGCACTCCTGCCTAAGTCACAGTGCCCACACACCCCTGACTTTCCCAGACACCAACTTTGGTTCAGATTTTAGTTTCCTAAGGTTGGGGTGGGGGTTCCCCATGCTCTGAAGCAGCACATTCTGATAGTTAAATGCATAAACTGGAGCCAGACTGCTTGGGTCTGAATCCTGGCTCTGTCTCTGATGAGCTGTGCTTCAGTTTCCTCTTCCGAAAAATGAAGGTAGTTATAAAACTGACCTCCAGGAGTCATTTAGAGGATTAAATGAGTTAATACCTGTAAAGCAGTAATGTTAGGCTTGCTATATACTTAATAGCACGTATTAAACGTTAGCTACTGTTTCGTATTTCCGTGGTGAGGAATGAAGGAGATAATATGTATCATAGTGCGTGATTCGGGGCCTGCCTGGCACTGAGCATTTGCTCACATACCGTGTGTCCTCTCCTTTGCGCTTTTTGGAATCTCCCTGCCTCTGTTGAGCCCCACCCCGCCTCCGCCCCAAGTGGGGTGAGCATGGACCTTCCATGTGCGCAGTCATGTTTTCCAGCCCAGAAGTTGCAGCTGGTGGCCTGGTGAAGGTTTTCCATCTCGAATGGGAATACTAATCGCATGGGGTGCTTGTGGTTGTGAGCATTAAGTGAGTTCAGATGTGAAGCACTTGGAGCAATGCCTAGCACACTGTAAGTGCTAGGTAAGTTTAGCTTTTGTAATAATCACTTTTTTTTTTTTTTTTTGGCGTTGGTTTGCAAGTTTATTTACGTGAAGATTTAACAGTGCTCAAATCTTAAATTACCTAAGCTTGAAGTTGGACAGAGACACTCTATGGAAGAGAATAAAAATGTCGTGTGCTCTGGGGAACCCATGGGATGGCACAGGGATACTCCAGAAAGCATCATTGTTTCATGATCATAATCAAAATCATAGCCACCATTTATTGAGTGCTAGGGAGGAGGCCTGTGGAGGAGGCAGAAGGGTGAGTCTCAGGCAACCAGGGTTATAAATAGCTTTGGGTCGTGGGGGGAGCCCCCACCCCACCCCACTGGTCCACCCCACCCCATCTCCACAGCTCCTTCCTGCCTGACACGGGCTCTCGTGGCATTAGTCAGACTAATTAAAGACAAAGAAGAGGGTGGTGGGAAGACGCAGGGGGAAGCGGAGACTCTAAGGGAGACAAGATGGGAGAGCCAGCAAGAGATGGGGGAGAGAGAGAGCGAGAGATGAGGGACAGCACATGACACAGTGACTCGAGAGGACTCAGGTGGCCGCAGAACCAGATGTGGGAAGACAGGCAGAAACACTGACAGAGGGGAAAGACAGCGACAGAAGCAGGGTTAGGGCGAGGTGGCTGAGGGGGAGGGGAGGCAGTGCTGGTGGGAAAGTGAGACAGGTCTGAAGGGAGGGAGAGAGGGAAGGAGACAGGGAGAAGAGAGGCAAAGACCTAAGGCACATTCAAGGGACAGACAGCAAGAGAGAGCTGGCTGGGGAGGGAAAGCCAGCGGGACAGACGGATGCAGGGCAAGGAAGACAGACACACCTGGGGGATGAGCTGGCTGAGGACCAAACCTTATTTTCTGGGATTGGAAGAGGGGGAAGATACCAGGTCCCTGAGGGAAAGCAACTTACGGGTTTAGGGAAGGAGGTTCAGAGTTTTGTTTTCTTATGTGGGGAGAGTTGGGGGGTTGGGGGATTTGCCTTTAGATTTCCTGTCACAGGAAGTGGGGCTGGTGGGTTCAGAGGCAACATCCGGCCCCAAGCCTGTCAGGTCTAGGAGAGCCCCCCCACACCCCACTTATCTCCTTTCTACCTTTCCTTTAACCTTCCCAACTCTGCTAGCCTCCAAGCCCTGCCTCCCTAGGACCCAGCCTGCAGCCCCCTCCTCCCTCGGACCCAGGAGTCCAGGCCCCCCACCTCTCCTTCCTCAGACCCAACCTGCAGCCCACTCCTCTCTTAGACCCAGGAGTCCAGACCCCCAGCCCCTCCTCCCTCAGACAAGGGGTCCAGACCCCCAGCCCCTCCTCCCTCAGACCAGGGGTCCAGACTCCCAGTCTCTCCTCCCTCAGACCCAGGAGTCTAGACTCCCAGTCCCTCCTCCCTCAGACCCAGGAGTCTAGACTCCCAGCCCCTCCTCCCTCAGACCCAGGAGTCCAGACTCCTAGTCCCTCCTCCCTCAGACCCAGGAGTCCAGGCCCCCAGCCCCTCCTGCCTCAGACCCAAGAGTCCAGACTCCCAGCCCCTCCGCCCTCAGACCCAGGAGTCCAGATCCCCAGCCCCTCCTGCCTCAGACCCGAGAGCCCAGGCCCCCAGCCCCTCCTGCCTCAGACCCAAGAGCCCAGGCCCCCAGCCCCTCCTGCCTCAGACCCAAGAGTCCAGACTCCCAGTCCCTCCTCCCTCAGACCCAGGAGTCCAGACCCCCAGCCCCTCCTCCCTCAGACCAGGGGTCCAGACTCCCAGCCCCCTCCTCCCTCAGACCCCGGAGTCTAGGCCCCCGGCCTCTTCTTCCTCAGACCCAAGACCCAGCCTGCAGCCCCCTCCTCCCTCAGACCCAGGAGTCCAGGCCCCCAGCCTTCCTCCCTCAGACCCAGGAGTCAAGGCCCTCAGACCCAGGAGTCCAGACGCCCAGCCCCTCCTCCCTCAGACCCGGGGTCCAGACTCCCAGCCCCTCCTGCCTCAGACCCAGGAGTCCAGGCCCGCAGCCCCTCCTGCCTCAGACCCAGGAATCCAGACCCGCAGCCCTTCCTCCCTCAGACCCAGGAGTCTAGGCCCCCGGCCTTTTCTTCCTCAGACCCAAGATCCAGCCTGCAGCTCCCTCCTTCAGACCCAGGAGTCCAGACTCCCAGCCCCTCCTGCCTCAGACCAGGGGTCCAGACTCC
>NW_022589755.1:11198036-11242124 GCF_004348235.1 Phoca vitulina
GTCCAGACTCCCAGCCCCTCCTGCCTCAGACCAGGGGTCCAGACTCCCAGCCCCTCCTGCCTCAGACCAGGGGTCCAGACCCCCAGCCCCTCCTGCCTCAGACCCAGGAGTCCAGACCCCCAGCCCTTCCTCCCTCAGACCCAGGAGTCCAGACCCCAGCCCCTCCTCCCTCAGACCCAGGAGTCTAGGCCCCCGGCCTCATCTTCCTCAGACCCAAGACCCAACCTGCAGCCCCCTCCTCCCTCAGACCCAGGAGTCCACACTCCCAGCCCTTTCCTCCCTCAGACCCAGGAGTCCGGACTCCCAGCCCCCTCCTCCCTCAGACCCAGGAGTCCCCAGCCCATCCTCCATTAGAGACCCCAAATTACAGGCTTTCATGGCCACAGCTTTCTTATGGACACAGGCTCCTGGGCCTCCATCGCTTCTCCCACCCCTCCCAAGGCTCCCTGTCCTTGGGCTCCCCGCCCTGGCTGGCCTCTGAAGGGCTCTTTGTCGCCACACAGAGGCCCCATTGAGCTGCGGAGGAGGCTGGGATTGGGGGGGGAGGCTGTTTACGCACCTTCACACCTGGGCCAGGCATCTGTGAGTAACGGCCCTGTGCCACCACCTCCGGCCCCACTAACCGTGGCCCCTCCTCCTCCCCAGCCCTGTGGAGCCCATGGAGGCAGAGGACATCACCCGCGGGCTGGTGAGTGGAGAGAGCCTGGGGGGAGGGGACTGGGGGGCTGCGAGGTGGGATTGCACCCCGAGCTGAAGCCATCCCTCCTCTTCCACAGGCCCCAGGACCACCGCGGCCTGGCCTGGTGCCAGTCAGCATCATCGGGGCTGAGGACGAGGATTTTGAGAACGAGCTGGAGACGGTGAGGGGCAGATGGCGGGGAGAAGCTTCTGTCCCAGTCTCCCTGGGCCCCAGCCCTCAAGTCCCATCCTCAGTGTCCCCTCCCCCCTTAGGTCCATCGTGGGGTGCTGCCCCCTGCCTCCTCTCACTGCCCATTCCTCTTTCTGTAATCTGGGTACCACCATCCTCATCTCCTCCTACCCCATTCTTGATGCCCCATTATAGCACAGACTCCCACCCTTTTTACTCTAACCCTGGGTTTTATCACCGCCCCCCTTAATTGCAGCACAGATCCCTACTCCCTCTCATGCCTGTCCTCATCACCCGCCATTATAACGTTGAATCTCAGCCACCATCCCTGACCCCAGCCCCGGCCACCGCCATTACGGCGCAGACTCTGCTGCCAGGGAGGGGAAGGGTCAAGCCCAAAGCGCTTCCTCTACTCCCCACTGTCTCACTCCCCCTCCCCGCTCTCAGAACACAGAGGAACAAAACAGCCAGTTCCAGAGCCTGGAGCAGGTGAAGCGGCGGCCTGCCCACCTCATGGCGCTCTTGCAGCACGTCGCCCTGCAGTTTGAACCCGGACCCCTGGTGAGGGCAGGGCTGTGTGGGCAGAGGGAGGGCCACAGTGTTCAGTGAGATAGACCAGTGAAGACAAGCTGGGAGGGTCTGGAAAACAGATCCAGAACCCACAGCACAAGATCTAGAAAGAGAGAGCCAGAGCGCTAGCTAGCCGTGTGACCCAGGCAAGATTGCAGGTGCCCCGTGGAAATCTCCGTGAGGAGCCAGTGCAAGGGGGGAGAGTGCTCACAGCAGGGTCATGCAGAGAACAAGAGAGAATCCAGAAGCCAGCAGAGACCATGCCTCCCAGCCTCCTTCCCTGCCGGTGGCTGTGTCACCCATCCATGACCGCGCCCTTTCCCACTGACCCTGGAAGTGGAATCCTCCTCTGTGGCCTCGGCAGGTGCCACCAGTCCATCATTCAGGGCTAGGGCATGGGAGGAAACCACTAGCCTTCCCAGGTCTAGCTGGCCCAGAAACAAGAAACGCCCGCAAGCAGCGCAATAAGGCAGAGCGAGCATAATTCATGATGCACAGACACAGGCAGAAAATACCCGGGCCCCCGCAGATGCCAACCCGTGCTGCCTGGAGGCGCCTGCAGCCCAGTGCGTGACTTAGGAAGAAAGAGGCCACTGCGTGGGTTGGAGGGGGGCGCTCTGTGGACAAGGCTGTCCTCCCAAGAAGACCCAGTGCGGCCCAGCACAGGCTGCAGTTAGGGTGTAGCCCAGAGCACTGGACTGGACTGGAAATGCGTAGCGGGGCCCTCTGGAAACCAGACAGCGGTAGAGATGCCAGGGCGGGATGCCTGGGGGCTGCAAGAAGCAGGGGCGCATCGACTGACCCCGAAGCTTCAGAAATTGGCAGGAAATCGGGAAAGTGCCTTCTCTCCAGAAAAGTAGCTGCCCCTCCCCAGTGAATGGAGGCTGTGGCCATCTGGGCAAAGAGGTCCCCTTGAGCCTGAGGTTTCTAGAACTCGAGCTCTTGGAACTCGGCCCAGGGAGGGTGCTGACTGCCGTGTCCTTTTACAGATGTGGAAACGGGCCTAGCCAGGGCCAGGGGCTTGGCTGAGGTGACCCGGATGGCCCCTGATGTTTGGAATCTGGCCTCCTGCTGCCCCCTCACCTCATCAGCTAGGGAAGCAGCCACGAGATAGTTGTGGTCCCCTGGGCCGCTTCCTGTTGGCCTCTCATGAAGTTTTGTCGTGGAGTTTGGGGGTGTGCAGAGAGTGGTTGAGAAATAGAGTCCTGCCCCTACCGCGGGGTGAGTCCTTAGCACATAGACCAGGTCCCTTACCCGACGAGAGGCCCCAGGAGCCAAGACAGGCTGCAGTTGGCAGCGCATTGCCAGTATCACCCCGCACGGGGCTGACGCACAGGCGAACTCAGGGAATGAGTGGTGAACGAACGAGTGAGCCCCCTGGGCCACCTGGTTATTGACCCAGCCCCCACTGTGCACGGGGCCTCTCTGGGGCACAGATGAGTCAGGATCTCAGTCTCTCTCTCACACACATGCTCAGGTTGCTTGCGGTAGTTCTAGGCTGTGGGCTGTAGGGGAACAGGCTGCCTGGATTCTAAATCCCAGCTTCGCCACTAACTAGCTGTGTGACCTGGGACAAGCTTCTTGAGCTCAGTTTTCTCATCTGTAAAACAGGATAATGACAGTGCCCGTGATTGACCAGGTTTACGTGGGTCAAGGGTTTAGAACGGCACCTGGTCCAGGCCCCGCTTTCGCAGCGTAGCAGGAGATCGCAGGAAACCGAACCATAGCAAATGCTCTCGGGGGCCCCCAGGGAGCCCAAGAGAGGCCAGGGCCTGGGGGTGGGGGTGGTGGAGACCAGGGAGCACTTAGCGGAGGCTTTGCAAGGCAGAGTGGGGTTTGGTTGGCGGGGGAGAGGACAGGCGGCGCTCTGTGTCCCCAGCTCTGCTGCCTGCACGCGGACATGCTGGCTTCTCTGGGCCCCAAGGAGGCCAAGAAGGCCTTCCTCGACTTCTACCATAGCTTCCTGGACAAGACCGCGGTGAGAGACACCTTCGAGGGGTCCCGGTTCCCTCACTCCTTGGTCCTGGGGGGGCTCGGTGCCAGCTGGGCCCTCCCTCCACGGCTCCCTCCCCTCAGCCCATCATTCCTGGCGGGCACCTGGGCTGCTGCGTGGTGACCCCATAGCCACCTGGTCCTCCCCCTCACTCCATTCTCTGTCCTGGGCAGGTCTTGCGGGTGCCGGTCCCTCCCACTGTCGCCTTTGAACTTGGTAAGGAGAGGGGAGAGGGACTGTGGGTGAGGAAGAGGTGTCTGGCTGGGGCTGGGGAGCCCCAGGACGGGAGGCCACACTCCCCTGCTCCCGTCCTTCCGCCAGCGTGGCCATCGGGAGCCCGAGCGTGGGTGGAAGTGGCCCCCAGCCCCCTGCCCGTGTCCCCGCAGACCGCACGCGGCCCGACCTCCTCCCTGAGGACGTCCAGCGGCAGTTCGTGCAGGACGTGGTGCAGAGCCAGCAGGCAGCCGTCAGCCGGCTGCTGGAGGACTTCCGCTCCAAGCGGCTCATGGGCATGACGCCCTGGGAGCACGACCTGACCCAGCTGGAGGCCTGGGTTGGGCGGGACCGTGCCAGCTTCGAGGCCCGGGAGCGGCACCTGGCCGAGCGGCTGCTGGCCCACCTAGAGGAGATGCAGTGAGTGGGGCCTCCCCCTCCCCAGCCTGGGGGCAGTATGGGGGGGGGGTCCCTGCAGCTTCAGGGTTCATTCCTTACCCTTTGGGCTCTTCCCCTGACTTCTGGGTTCCCCAACCCTGCCGTTTGTGATTCATCTGGTTTTCTGTTGTCTCTTCCCAACTTTGGGGCACCCTCCCAGTTTCCAGGGCTTTCCACGGTCTTGTGTTTGGGCCTGACGATTGGGTCCTGTCCTTGCGGCTCTGAGCTCACAAGTGACATTCCTCCCTGCTGCCATCCTCCATCCCTGTAGCCTCGGCCCTCTCCGCCTCTCCTCTCTCTCCTGTGCCCACTTCTAAGGGGACAGCACCCCGGACCTCTGTGCTGGGTAGACAGGGACCGAGGCTTAGCAAGTGTGTCGAAAACTCCTTTCTTCTTTTTGCAGACCCACCATCTCTACCGATGAGGAAAAGAGGTGATGACGGAAGCAGAGGGGATGGCAGGAGAGGCATTTAGTCCCCTGGGCCCCAGGGAGGAAGACCGGGGATCAGGGGCCCGGCCCTATCCTCTGGAGCCCCCTCCCCCTTCCTCAGACACTCAGCTGGAAGCAGTTGTGGGGTTGGGGTGGGAAGCGAATGCGGAGGGGAAGGCTTGGGGACAGCAGTGTCCCCATGGCCATGGGTGTGTGTGCATCTGCGCACATATTGGGGCCCTCACTGTCCCCTCCCCACAGTGCCGCTGTGGTCAACGCCGTCAGCCTGTACCTGCGTCACCTTGGGGTGCGGACCAAGAGCGGAGACAAGAAGTCGGGGAGGAATTTCTTCCGAAAAAAGGTGCTTTTCCCCTGAGCGCCCAAACCTGGCCCTTCCCTCCCCTAGAGGCCCCTGGGGAGCCCCGTGATTCGGGGCTCCTGAGGTCTGATTCTGCTTTGTTGGGGTCTCAGAGATGCATAGCCCCTTCTCCACTCTCCTTACTTCCCTCAGATGATGGGGAATCGGCGGTCAGATGAGCCAACCAAGACCAAGAAAGGCCTGAGCATCTTCCTGGATGCCGCCCGCTGGAACCGGGGAGAGCCTCAGGGTGAGGTGCCCGGCCTCTGCCCGCCCCGGCTTCCCCACACCGCCCCTGCCTCATGGTCCCATCTCTCGTTTCAGCCCCCGATTTCCGACACCTCAAAGTCGAGGCTGATGGTAATGGTCCTGAAGCTGGCTGGGGGCTTGGGGGAGGGGGTGGGGGCTGCTCCTGGGCCGTGGGGAGGCTGGGGCTGGAGCACAGACTGCTGTGGATTAGAGGAGCTGGGCTCTCATTTCCCCCTGCTCCCTGGATGTCTCCCCAGCTGAGAAGCCAGGCCTTACGGAAAGGAGGGGAGGCCTGGGGGTGCCCTCCCGGGACCGGAATGTTGGGGCTCCTGGGCAGGATGTCCCTGGAGTTTCTCTGCACCCTCTGTCTGGAGACAGTCCTGACAAGGAACCAGGTGAGTTTCTTGAGCTCCCCACCCCAGCCCAAGAGACCATCGCTCAGTTCTCTGCTTGCCCCTCCCTGGTCACCAGTATTATTAAGAAACCACCCCCCCGCCCCGGGGCACCTGGGTGTCTCAGTCGGTTAAGCGTCTGCCTTCGGCTCAGGTCATGATCCCAGGGTCCTGGGATCGAGCCCCACGTTGGGCTCGCTGCTCATCAGGAGCCTGCTTCTCCCTCTCCCTGTCGCTCCCCCTTGCTTGTACTCTCTGTCAAATAAGTAAATAAAATCTTTAAAAAAAAAAGAAAAGAAACCAGCCCCCTTCCCTCAGTTCACCCGTTCCACGGCTTTCCTCTCAGGCTCCAGCCTCTGTCCTGGTGATGCTTAGCCCTCCTCCTTGGACTACATTTCCCATCCGCCCCCACGGCGTCATTTCCCAGAACCCTCTCCGAGTACATTGTCAGTCACCTCCATGAATCTGAGGCAACTGCTTGGCCGGGCCTGGGTTCAGGTCCCAGCTGGGCAGCTTAGTTGGGTTATATCCTGGAAGCCCTGTCTGAACCTCAGTCTTCCCAAAAGGGGTCTACCTCTTCCTGCAAGTCCCGGCTTAGGGTCGGGAGAAGGAATGGACGTGGAGGCGTCACGCAGAGCCCCAGTGTGCCCTGGTTCAGTGGCTTCTCCCCCCACCGGCCCCAGCTGCTGTGGCCATGTCCCCCACCGAAGTGCAGGGCAGCCGCTGGTGTCGGCCGCGCACTGGGTGGCTTTAGCCCCCACCCCCCATTCCACGGGAGGAAATAGAGGCCCCCAGAGGGTGGGTCTTGCCGCAAAGGCCCGGCAGCCAGCCTTGCTCTCCCCCGCCGCCCACAGGTGTTGATGCCCCACCAGAGCTGGGGGACGTGCCCCCGCAGGGCCCGGCCAGCCTAGAGCCCCTGGCGCCCCCGGAGAGCACTGAGGAGGGCGCTGACACAGAGAGGTGCCCGGGGCCGGGTGTGGGGGGCGGGGTGCTGGGTGCAGGAAGGGGCTTACCAGGCTGGGGAGGCGCGTGCGGGGTCGCGCTGCCATTTGCTCCTGCTGTCCCCGAGCCGTCTCCACTCTGCCCTGCTCCTCCCTCTGCCCATCTTCGGCCTCCTCTGTCCATCCTCCACTTTTTCTTTTCTCATCTCCTCTTCCCTCTTCCTCCTCCCTCCCGCGCTCTTCGCCTCTGGGCTCCCCCTGTCCCCTCCCTCACCCCTTCAGATTTTCATCCCCTCCCCTCCTCTTCTGAGCCACTGCCCTGCGCCTTGCTCCTGCCTCCCAGTGCCCTATCCTCCATCCCCCACCCTCTGTGCTCCAAGCCTGGGGGCCCTGTCCTCCTCACAGTTGGGGGGCAGGCTCTGCCCCCTGCCTGTCCTTGTGCCGCTGCTTTGGGGACCCTTTGGTGGGTGGGGGAGGTGAGTTGGGTTCCATTTGGGTCCTCCTCTGACCCTGTGCCCCTCTCTCCCCAGAAGGTGGAAGAGGTGGGTGCCCGGGCCCTGGGTGGGGGGAGGGCTAGCCCCTCCCCCGTTTCTCCCAGCCCCTCCCCTCTCCCCATGGGCCACCCCCTCCCCTTCACCCTGCAAGGGGTGGGTGGGGACATCACCCTCCCAGCAGAAGAGCTAAGTATTGAAATCTCCTTCCCTTCCTCACTCCCTGCTCTGGCCCCCCCATCCCATTGCCTCAGGGAAGGGAGGGGTCAGTCCTGTGCTCCATCCTGGGTTTCCCTCCCCACCCCCACCAAGTTTCCCTGTCCCTCCTGACCACCCCCACTGCCCCAGCACCCCAAAGTCCCAAGTCCCACTGCTCCTTCTGACTCTCTCCTCTCTTCTGTTGCATGTTTGATATCTGTCCTGGTCTCCCCTACCCGGGTCCCTGTCTATCCCTGTCCTGGTCTCTCCCTGTCTGTCCCTGACCTGGTATCTCCCCACCTCTGTCCCTGTCCTGATCTCTCCCTGTCTGTCCCTGACCTGGTATCTCCCTTCCTCTGTCCCTGTCCTGGTCTCTCCCTGTCTGTCCCTGACCTGGTATCTCCCCACCTCTGTCCCTGTCTTGGTCTCTCCCTGTCTCTTGCCCTCTCCTGGTCTCTCCCCAACTGTCCCTGTCTTGGTCTCTCCCTGTCTGTCCCTGTCTTGGTCTCTCCCTGTCTCTGTCCTTGTCTTGGTCTTTCCCTGTCTCTGTCCTGGTCTCTGCCTGACTCTGTCCTTGGCCTCGGGGTCCAGGCTATCGGGGCGTCTGGGGCGCTCGGAGAGCCTGCGGGTGAGTGACCGCCGCCGGCCTTCCCGGGGCAGCCTCGGGGCTAAGGGCCGGGGTGGGGGCCGCTCCCGGAGTGACGTGGACATGGACCCCAGCTCTGCCACGGCCGTGCTTGGCCCTGCCCGACGAGCCACGTAGGTCATTCCTCCCACATCTACTGAGGCAGCCTGGAGAGTCAGGAGGATGGTGGGGGAGGGGTCATTGCCAGATTTACAGAGAACTGGGTATTGGACGCTAAGGTCACTGAGGTCACAGGAGAGGGGTGGGACTCTTCTTTCTAGAGATTTGGGGGCTGCTCTGCAGCATGGGCTACTCTGGAGGCATCGAATGCCAAGGCCACGGGGTGGGGTGGGGGGTGGGGTGTTAGACACTAGGAATGGAAGTCTCCTCCCTGGGATTCCCCAAGCTGGGGCCCTAACGAGGCCTCTGTCTCACAGCCCTGAGCCCGGAGATGAAGGGGACCCGGGACGGTCAGGACTAGAGCTGGAACCAGAAGAGCCCCCTGGCTGGCGGGAGCTCGTTCCCCTTGGCACCCTGCACAGCCTGCCCAAGAGCCAGGTGAAGCGGCAGGAGGTCATCAGCGGTGAGTACCCGGGACACCACCCAATTCTGGCAAAGAGACCATGGAGCTGTCCATCCCCCCAGAGCTTGAAGGCGGCCTGTTTCCACCGAGGGCCATTTGTTATGTAAATTGTAGAACAGCCACTCATGGAACAAGAATGTGGCTATCAGCTGTCAAAGTGACATTTCCAGCGAGTTCTGCGCCCCCCCCCCCCCCCGCGCGCCCCCCCCAGTACAGGGCAGTGCTGGTTAAGAGCAGGAACGGGTATATAAAGTTGTATTTCTCCAGTAAATCTTTGTTTTCTTATTTGGGTAGTTCACACCTCAAAAGACTGTCACGGAGCTGAGGTGATTCATGTGAAGCGTTTAGCGCGGTGTGGGGCCGGGTAAGAACTTTCCAGTGTGACTGTTCTTACCATGATCTTAACCGTTCAGGGGCAAAAAGGGTCCCAGGGGCACACGTTTCGGAAGATAACCAGTATATTGTCAGTGCTTGCTTCCGGGCAGGGATGTGATGGAAGTATTGTTTCCGTCTTGATTCTTTTCTGTGATTTTGAACTGGGTGTGGGGAGGGTGTTTGGCAAAATAGGACACTTCTTTGGAAGCTCTGGTTTGGAGGTTTATTTACAAGTTGCTTAATAGTAAGGGTACTCATTTGGAATTTTTAGGGCAGTAGGGGAATACTTTTTGTGTCACAGATCCTTCTAAGGATATGAGCAAAACATAAAGCAGTGCCATCTGATAGAATTTTCTGGAATAATGAAAACACGCAGCATCTGCGCTGTCCAGCATGGTTACCACCAGCCACGTAATGGCCGTTGAGCACTTGAAATGTGACAAGTACAACTGGCAACGGAATTTTGTATTTCAGTTAAAATCTGAAGGCCTGTCCTTGGCCAGCGGCTGCCGTAGCAGAGAGCACAGCCAGTTCTCTCCTCAGAAAAACATTCCTAACACAGGCTTGCACGTTTAGTCTCCAGGGACTCCTGGGGCCTCTGAAACCCAGGCATGCTCCCTCTAGGGGGTCCCTGGGTCCAAGGCTATCAATGTGTGTGTAAAGGGTTATCATTGTTCCAGAAACCAAGGCCGAGAGACTTGCTGGACGCCAAACACAGCTCCGGCGGGTGGGGTGGGGGGGGCGCTTGCTGGTGGTGGTGTGACCAACTCATCCCAGTTCACCTGGAACTTTCCCAGGTGTAGCACTGAAAATCCCATGTTCTGGGAAAGGCGTCAGTGCCAGGCACAGGGGACCACTGGTCACCCCGGCTGGCTGCCGCAGCCAAGGAAAACGCGCAAACAGGATCAGGAATCTTCAGTGGCTATTTCAGGGGCAAGCGATTCCATCCAGAGAGAGTCACCCCTGTCCCTCACCCCGAGCCTGCCTCTGAGACTGCACCCCATCCTTTGCACCCTCCCCAACCATGCTTCCTGCTCGGTGGCCCCACAGAGCTGCTGGTGACAGAGGCCGCCCACGTGCGCATGCTCCGGGTGCTGCATGACCTCTTCTACCAGCCCATGGCGGAAGGGGGCTTCTTTTCCCTGGAGGAGCTACAGAACATCTTCCCCAGCCTGGACGAGCTCATCGAGGTGCATTGTGAGTGCAGGGCCATGGCCCACTGTGCGCCCCACCACCGGCTCCCTCCTCAAGGCCTTTGCGGCTAGACCTGGAGTCTAGCACATTCTCCTTGAGTGCCTACCACGGGCAGCTTCTTTTCTAGCCCTGGGGGCAACCCCAGACCCCCAGAGCTCACATTCCACGGGGCACATCAACAAGCGCACGGCATGGGTGGGGGTTGGGGGGGCAGCCCATTGGCCCCAAGGATTAGACACTTGCAGCCCAACCTCCACAACCCCCCGATCAGCTCTACATACCACCTCTTGGGCCCTGACAGAGCACCCCCTTCCCTCACCGCTCTTAACAGCCCTGTTCCTTGATCGGCTGATGAAGCGGAGGCAGGATAGTGGCTACCTCATTGAGGAGATCGGAGATGTGCTGCTGGCCCGGGTGAGGGCGCCCAGCCCCTGCCCCCCTGGGGTCCCCTCCTCCCAGCCAGGGACGTGGAATCCCATCAAGATCCAGGGGTCTGGGCCCCTCACCCTGTCCTCCTGTCGAGGCTGCTATTCCCACGTGAGGCCCTGCTCTTCCCAATCCCACCTGAGACACCCTCCCTGGCCTGAATCTCACTGTAGTTTGATGATGCCGAAGGCAACTGGTTCCAGAAAATCTCCTCCCGCTTCTGCAGCCGCCAGTCGTTTGCCTTAGAGCAGCTCAAAGCCAAGCAGCGCAAGGAGCCTCGGTTCTGTGCCTTTGTGCAGGTGAGGGGGAAGCCAGGGTCCCGGGGGGAGGGGGCTGGTGTCGCAGTCCCCGAGGCGCCCCCAGTACGGGCCACCTCAGCGCCACTCTGCCCCTAGGAGGCCGAGAGCCGCCCGCGGTGCCGCCGCCTGCAGCTGAAGGACATGATCCCCACGGAGATGCAGCGTCTGACCAAGTACCCCCTGCTCCTGCAGAGCATTGGGCAGAACACAGGTGCCAGAGGGCCAGGCCCCACGCTGCGGGGCCCCGGCTCTCCCATCTCTCACCATGGCGGGGCAGGGGCCAGGAGCCTCTGGCTCGGGGTTCACCGGGGCTCGTCTCTCCTTTGCCACAGAAGAGCCGGCGGAACGGGAGAAAGTGGAACGGGCAGCTGAGTGCTGCCGGGAAATCCTGCACCATGTTAACCAAGCTGTGCGCGACATGGAGGACCTGCTGGTGAGCCTGGCTGTGGGCCCAGACGGAGGGGGCGTCCGTGGGGGGGGCCTGGGCGGGCCTTTGTCTTGTCTGCCTCGGGGCCCCTTCTCTGGAGGTCGGGTCTGGCCCTTGGCTTGTCCCTTCGGGGTCACTGTGGGTCAGCCGCAGCCCTTGGGTCATCCCCGTGACTCTCCCTTCCCTGCCCCAGCGGCTCAAGGATTATCAGAAGCGCCTGGACTTGTCCCACCTGCGGCAGAGCAGTGACCCCATGCTGAGCGAGTTCAAGGTGGCCCTGCCTGCCCTGGCCTCCCCGCTTCTCCCTGACCTTCCCCTGCCCCTCCTGCCCCCAGGACTCTGTGCTAATGCGCCCCGGGAATGAGAGCCACCCCCTGCCCAGAACCCCGCCTCAGTCCCGGCGGCTTGCCCGTCCTGAGCCCCGCCCGCCATCCCGGCCCCGTGGTCCTCCCCGCCCTCCCCTGCCCTGCGCCGACCATGACGCCTTCCTGCCTCCAGAACCTGGACATCACCAAGAAGAAGCTGGTGCACGAGGGCCCGCTGACGTGGCGGGTGACGAGGGACAAGGCTATAGGTGAGCGCCGGGGCGGTGAGCGGGGCCTGGGGGGCGGGGGTCCGGGGGGTGCTGCTGAGGCCTGGGCCTCGCCCTGCAGAGGTCCACGTGCTGCTGCTGGACGACCTGCTGCTGCTGCTCCAGCGCCAGGACGAACGGCTGCTGCTCAAGTCCCACAGCCGGACGCTGACGCCCACGCCTGACGGCAAGACCATGCTGCGGCCCGTGCTGCGGCTCACCTCCGCCATCACCCGCGAGGTGGCCACCGGTGAGGCCCCGCCCGCGGGATGGGGGGCCTCTGAAAGAGCTGGGGAGCGCACGCTGGCCCCCAGGGAGGCCACGGCAGAGGCCCAGGAAGGGGAAGCTGCGAGGGCCCCCCCCTCCCCGGAGCCGGGCGTGGCGGGGGGGCCGGGAGCACTGTGGGCCTTAGGAAGGGAGCCGCGCAGCTCCCCGGGGGTTTGCACACAGGAGCTGCCAGCTCTGATCAGCATTCGAAGACGCCCCCTGCAGGGACTGGAGGGGAGCAGGGGTGGAGGCTGGAGCCCAGCGAGGAGGGGTTTGCAGATGCGCACCAGCGGCTCCAGGGGTTTTGTGGGCAGAGCCAGACTGGGGACTGAGGATGAGGGGGTGTGAGAGGGAGGCCCTGGGAGGAGGCACCAGAGGGATGGGCGTGAGCTGGGGGAGCCCAAGCTCAGGGGAGGTGCACATCGGGGTGACCCTGGCTCTGAACCCCCTCTCCCTCCTCCTGCAGATCACAAAGCCTTCTATGTCCTTTTCACGTGGGACCAGGAGGCCCAGATATACGAACTGGTGGCCCAGACCGTGTCAGAACGGAAGAAGTGAGGGGGGCCTGGGTTCTAAGCTCGGGTGGAAGGGGCGGCCCAGGCTGGGGGGTGGGAGGCCCCAGTACAGGATCTGGGGGCTCTGACTGCCCGCCCCGGGGTGGGGGCTGACCTGTCTCCCCAGCTGGTGTTCCCTCATCACCGAGACTGCTGGATCCTTGAAGGTCCCCGCTCCCGCCTCTCGCCCCAAATCCCGGCCCAGCCCAAGCAGGTGAGGGGGACACTGGAGGGCTGAGGAGCCAGGAGAGACTTCTTTGTGTGTCTCCAGAACCTGAGCTCCGGGCACGTGTGTGTGTGTGCGCGCGCGCGCCTGCGTGTGTGTGTGCGTGTGCGCGCGCATGTGTGTGCGTGCCACCACCACAGCCCGTCTGGCCCCTGTCCAGGCCCCTCTGTCTCCATCTCCCAGCCTCAACTTCTGTTTCTGGACCCCCCCCCCACCTCCTGCTGTCTCGCTGCTGCCCCCCAGGGCCAGGGCCGTGGGGTCACCCAGTACTTCCTCCCCGCAGCACCCGAGAACCCCTGCTCAGCAGCTCGGAGAACGGCAACGGTGCTGGCCGAGAGATGCCCCCAGTGGACAGTGAGCCTTTGCGGGGGCGCGGAGTGGGGGGGCAAGGTGTCCTGAGGAGGCCCGGCGGGAACTGAGCACCGGCGCCCGCGGGGGCCGGGCGGCCCCACCCGCCCCCCCCCCCCCCCCCCCCCCCGCGCTTCTTCCTCCCCTCCCCCCAGGCCGGACCGAGAGAATCCTCAGCACCCTCCTGCCCTACTGCAGGCCCGGCCCCGAGGGCCAGCTTGCAGCCAAGGCCCTTGAGAAAGGTAGGCCGGCGCCGTCCGTGCGGGGCTGCCACTAGCCCATCTTTCCAGCCTGTTTCCTGTCCAGGCCCAGTGCGTGCCAGGCCTGCACCACCACCCTCGGTGGCCCCGAGCCCCTCTTCCTTCTGTAGCCTCTGTCCCTCCCTTGACCTCCGGTCCAGCCTCTCCCTGGACACCCTCTATTCTCCGTGTCCCCTCCACACCCCCTTCACATCCCCCAGCCCCACCTGCAGCCCGGCCCCCACCTTCCCCTCTGGGTCCCCCCCGCCCCTGCAGGCCCCTGGCCTCTTTCCCGGCCCCGCTTCTGACTCTGTCCCCTTGCCCCTGCCAGTGCGGTCCCTGAAGCAACTCCTATTTCCCTCGGAGGAAGACAGTGGGGCGGGGCCTCCCCGTGAAGGGGATGGGGTCCCAGGGGGCGGCTCCCAGAGCCCGACCCAGACCCAGGAGATTCGGGAGAAGCTGCTCAGCCTGGAGGACACCATGAAGCAGCTGGAGGTGGTGGCCTGGGGAGAGGGGCAGGGCGGGGGAGGGTGGGGCTGACTCGGTGGAGGGACCCCTCTCATTGAGGCCTCTCCATCCAGGAGGTGGAGGAAGAATTTTGTCGCCTGCGACTCCTCCTGTCTCAGCTTGGGGAGAACACCGCCCCCCAGCCTGGCTGTACCTGAGGCCCCCTGCCCCGGGCAGGTGAGTGGACACCCAGAGGGCTTGCAGCTCTGCCGGAGGGGAGGGACCGCGGTGGGCATCTCAGGGGCTCCCTTCTCCACAGCCCCCTCCTGCTGTCCCCCTGCCTCTCCCCATTCCACCTCCTGGCTCTGGCTGTTCTTTTTGGGCTCTTCTGTGTTCGCTCTGCCCGTCCTCCTCCTCCCCTCATCCCCCCCCCCTCGCCGCTTCTCCCCCTTCTCCTTGTCCCTCTGCATCTCTCCCCATCTCCCTTCTCCTACATCCCCCAGGCCTTTCGCAAGACTGAGGGCCACCCGCCGCCGCACAGCTGCCGCAGCATCTCCAACCCCAAGGGCTTGAGGAGAGGGAGCTGGGCTGCTGGGGGGGGGGGGGGGGGGGGGGGGGGGGGGGGGGGGCACCGCCCCCCCCCCGACCTCCCATCGGCCTTGGCCTGCTCTCCCTCCTGCCTTCTGCCTGGGGGACTCAGGGCTTCATTCTGGGGGGATCCACAGTGACCCCCCCCATTACCCAGGCCATCTCGGTATTGCCTGGGGGGCACCCCTCCATTCCCCACCCCCAAGTGCCTTTGCTATGTTTTTATACCCTGAATTGGAGGTTTATTTTTTAATATATATTATCTAAGGAGAGCTGTGTGTGTGAGGATGGGGTGGGGGCCCTGGAGTGGTTTCTGGAACCCTCTGTGACTGTCTGTCTGGCATCACCTTCCTGGGTCTGTCTCCCCCTGCCTTTCTCCACTTCTTCCTTCCTGTGCTTTAACAGTGACTCCCCAGGTGATCCCCCACTCCCACCCGAGCCCCCCACTGTCACCCACGACGCCGGGCTCCCCCACAGCTCACACTCCTTTCCGTTCTTTTATTTTTGTAGTAAACTCTCTGGAGGTGGCTGGTGGGGAGGGGGCCCTCCTGGGCGGGGGCTGGGGGCGGGGTTATTGCTCTGAGCTCCCTGTCCCAGGGGGCCTGTGTGGGGAGGGTGTCAGGACTGGGACCGGCACAAGGGGAGACACAGCCGCACAAACACGCAGGTCACAGCACGGGTGCGGGGGGGCAGGCAGGAGAGGCTGGGCGCCGTATTGCACTTTGGGAGTCGGGCCAGGTGGGGACCCCCCCCCCATCACACTGGAGCCTGGGAAGGAGGCTATCACATTCTCTCCCCCTCTGGAGGGGGAGGGGTCGAGGGCTGGTCCCCGGCCTGGGGCGGGACATCGAGGGCAGACCAGGCGATGGCAGAGGCTGCTGCGCGAGGGTCTGCCCCGATCCTCGCCCTGGCAGAACCCTTCACCCCCCCACGGGTTCAGCTGCCGATCCCCCCTTTGCTCGCCTTGGCCTTGGGGGGCACAGGGAGGCCCTCGTCACCCTCGCTGTCAGAGCTGCAGCCGCTGACGTCCGTGATCTCCAGCTCCGAGTCGCTGTCGTCCTTCCCGCCCAGCGCGGCCTCTGGACCCCCGGCTCCCGGCAGTGCCAGGCGAGGGGCTGCTGCCAGGCCTGAGGGGCGCTCGGGGCCCAGGCCCTCCCCTGCCGCAGCCAGTAGGGGTGAAGTTGTAGGGCCTTCCCCGGCCCCTGCCGAGGGCAGGTGGCCCAGGGAACTGGCCAGAGGGTTGGGGTAGAAGTGGGGGGGGTACAGAGAGGGGGGCAGCTTGGGGAAGGGGCCGGTGAGGTACGGGTTAAAGTTCCAGGGGTAGTCTGGGAAGGCGCGGCTGTAAGGACCCAGCAGGCCGGGGGGCTTGGAATAGCCAGCGGCACCTGGGGAGCACGGGGTGGGTCAGGCCGGGCACAGCTCCAGTGGGGGGGGCGCCCCCTCCCTGCGCCGTCCACCCGCTTCTGCCCATTCTCTCCCCCACGCGGCATCTGCCCACTCTCCACCCTCACGTGGTTTTCCCCAGTTCTGCCCTGGTCTTCCCAGTCCTTTGGCGCCCTAAAAGCCCTTCTCCCAGCCTGTCCCCTCCCCAGTTTCCCTCCTCCCTGCCTCTCCCCACATCCTCCTGGGGCTTTTAAACACACACAGGCACAAGCACAGCCTCGCCCTAGGCCTCCTTCCTGCGTCCTGCCTCTCCCCATCTTTGCCCGTCCTCTTCCCTCAGACACGGGCCGCGTGTCCCCCACCCCCAGCCGGCACCCACACCCACAGGCCCTTACCGGAGCCCAGGAACGGGAAAGGGCTGTCCAGACGCAGCTTGTCTGTCTCAGGGGTGAACAGGGGCGCCCTGGCCCCCGGCTCTCCCAGGCGAGGGGCTGAGAACAGGGTCTGCAGGGTCTGGAGAGGGAGGAGGCAGCCCCGCTCAGCCTGGCTGCCCCATCCCCGGGGGGGGTGACGGCTGGGGAGGCGGCACCAAACGCCCAGTTCTGGGACCCCAGTGTCCTGACTCACCTCGGGAGTAAGGGGAGGAGCATCTGGCCCAGAGGTCCCCCCAAAGGGACCAGGGGTCAGCAAGAGTGGGGAGCCTGTGGTGGCTGCTGCCACATCCAACAGTGGGTAATTGACAAGCACGACTTTGCTGAAGTTGAACTTGTAGGTGAACCTCTTCCCTTTGGTCTTATGGAGAATCCGCTTGTTGTAGTAGTAGCTGTGGGGAGAGGGAGGAGGAGGGCATGCTGGGGAGGGGCGCCGAGGCAGGTAAAGGGGGAGCCCCTGACTAATGTCAGTGCACAGAGCACAGCAGCTTGGGGAAACTGAGGCTCACAGAAGTCCCTTAACCAAGGTGGCAAGGCAGGGGTGAAGCAGGGGCTGGGATCCTGGCTTCCGGCCTTCCTCCTTGCTTCCCTCCCACTCACAAGTAATCACAGTGGCTACCCCATGCGGATCCCTGCACGTTGGGATCCAAGGGATTCTGCCCCAGGAGACCAAGGGCAAGCCCCCAGGGGGCGGGGTCCAGCCTCTCCCTGCCCCTCCTCACCGCAGGGCCCGGCTCAGCTTGTCATAATTCATGTGGGGCTTGCACTTGCGGATGCCCCAGAGCCGAGCCACTTCATCGGGGTCCTTGATGACGAATTCCCCGTAGTCCCCCTGCCAGGCGATGACCCCCTGGTACTCCTCCTTCTGCAGCAGCTCCAGGATAAAGTGCCACAGCTGGATCTGCCTCGAGCCAGGGGACGACTCCGGCTTGTAGGCCCAATCCGGGAAGGCAAACCCTGGGGACAGGAGGCAGGGGAGTGGCCCCGGGTCAGGACGCCAAGTCGGGGGCTCTAGGTCCTGCGTGGACTTGGGAACCAGGAGGCAGCCGGCCCCCCCTGAATCCTGGTCTCTTGGGCATCTTTAGGGACACAATTCCTACTCTCTGTACCCCAGCTGGTGTCCAGTCCCCAAACTGCCCAAATAGTGGCAGTGAACTCAGTCATCCAGGGACCCTGGGGTGGCACCTGCAGCCTCATGCTCTACCTTGGCATCCCGGGGTGGAGTGTGGGAGGGGCCGGTTTCCTGTAGCCCTGGGAGGAGGACATGGGAGGGGCACCCCCTCCTCATCAAAAGCCCTTCTCCCGCTGCCCCCTCCAGCCCTGCCCCGGGAGGCCTCTGGTCTCTGCTGCTCTCTGGACCGCCCCTAAGTTTTGCTGTCTCCCCGAAGCCCTCCACTGACCCCACACTGGCATGGCCAGGCCAGGCTGGCGTGCCCGTGTGTGTCTGCGCCTGTCCCCATATTTCTACCTTTCACATCCTGTGTCCCCCCTCCCTACCTCTGTGCTCCATCAGTCTGAGCGCACTGTGCATCAGCAGATCCCCACAGCGTATGTGTCACACAGACGTCCGCTCACGCTCCAGGGACACCCAGCGACACCACAGCGCATGGACACACCAGAGTGCCACACTCCTGCTGGGGCGCAGCACCCCACACGCAACGTGCCTCGTGGCAGGCCTGCCGGACACCCAGCATTGCGCATCCCAACACAATCGCACATCTCGGGCCCCTCAGAACTGGGACCCGCTAACCACACCGCCATGACAGGAGACACAGGGGACCCCAAAGGCCCAGCGAGCTAACAGTGCCATGGAGCCGGTGAGCACGGCCTCAAGATGTGCATCAGCCTGACGGGCACACACGGGTGACGCCACCCCTATAAAACAGCCCCCCAGGCCCTCAACACGCAGGCACCCACGGCTCGCTCTGCATGACACACCTCACACTCAGATGGGTGTCCCGCGCCCCGGTGTCCAGATGCTCCAAATAAGCCGGATGGAAATGGGAGGGTCTTGCCCACCCCTAAGTCTTACCTCCCAGCCAGAAGGCCCCAGGGCCTGGGTCCCGCTTCTGTGCTCAATCCCGGGCTACGTCCTCTGTCCCCCCTCTCCCTCAGAGACCCCAGGCCCAGGCAGGAGAATAGAAGGCAGGATTAGCCCTAAGGAACCAACGCTGGGGAGGAAGACAACGCGGAGCTGAGCGCGCGGCCACATGATCTACTTGCTGTGTGGTCCCAGGGCACATCCTTGCCTTCTCTGGCTCGTTAGAACTTCAGGGGTGGGAGGCGAGGAGCAGCAGGGTCCCATCCGGGCTGCCTGGGGTGTGTGAGTGGGTGCTCACGCCTCCCTGCCGAAGGCTCAGAAGCCAGGCAGTCTCCTCCCCGAAAGGAGAATTTTCCTCTCAACCCCATCTTGGGTCTTTCTTACTCCAGGTGACGGGCTCAATTAACTCGCGAGCTCTGGCCCATTGCACACCCGGAACACATCCAAGTGGGGAAGAGGCGACCCCAGAGATGACAGCCCACACTGGCCACACACACAGGCAGATACACAACCCAATCTGGAGCCACCATCTGTCCTCAAATACACTGTACCTGCTGAGACACACACAACTAGAGAGGACCCACAAGCTCAGCCTGCAGATACACACATTAGGACAGCCCCCCAAATTCAGTCACAGTCAGTGACACACAGAGGCAAGAAACCCCCTGACACACACCCACACCCCAACACAGACACACAGGCCGGGGGCGGAGGGGGCACCCACCCACACAGCCCGAAGCGCACCGAGACATCCATTCTGGACCACGACACAGAGCCGGAAGTAACAGCAGCAGGCCCTTCACCTGACTGAGGCAGGTACGTACTTGGCGAGCTGACACACACCTCCCCCCAATCCTAAAATGTACGCACGCTCGACATCCTAAAGAAACACGACCCACCCAGCCCAGAGACACCCAGGTAGCCTCCTGCGTGTGTGCAAGCAGGCACACCAGCTCACACAAAGACAGATGCTGCACAGACATACACTCTCCCAGTGTGACCCCTTCTTCCAGAAGCACTGAAGCGTGACACAGGGACACACTCAGACCCCACGCGTAAGCAGGCACAGAGTCCCAGTCTGCGCGCGCATGCACACGCACACACACACACACAGCCCATCTGTGGGGCGTGTGACTTGGACTCAAATGCACATCCAAGCCAGTCTTACTGTCCACATCCCCAGCTCTGAGTGTCCACTTCTGAGCAGGCCGTCCTCTCTCCCAGGGCTCCGGCGGGCTGGGCCATGTCTCCACGTCCCCCTGCCCAGGCAGTCCCTGTCCATCTGTCCACCTGCGCCCCCTCTGGTCCCCGCCCCTGCGCCGTCAGTGCCTGGCCGTCTCCAGCCTCCTTGCCTCTCTTTGCCCGAAGGTCCTGGGCGGGGAGCAGGTGGAGAGGTACGCAGCCGGGACCCCAGGACCTCAGACCCCTGCATCCTGTCCGTTTCAGACCCCGATACCTCCCCCACTCTCACGTCCCAGCAGGCAGGTAGCAGGGACATCTCGCTGTGAAGTTTTTAGCCAAGTTTTTCATTAGGGGGTTGCATTCAGGAGACTGTGAGAGAGACCGGGACAGAGGAGGGAGGACAGGAAGAGGTGCAGAAAGGAGGAGCCGGCTGGCTGGGAAGGGGTGGGAGGTCCGGGCCAGGGCCAGTTACCGGGGGTCCAGAGAGCCGGCAGGGCGGGCGGGGCGAAGAGAAGGTCGGAGACGCAGCTACAGTCCATGGTGGAGCCAGCCCTGCAGAGACGCCAGGACAGACACACAGGGACAGACAGGGGTCAGTGGGGTGGGCGCTCCGCCCGAGCCCACCCGTCCTGCCACCCGCCACCCTCTTCACCCACGTCCAGCCGACCCTTCCTCCCAGCCTCTCCTCCCGCAGCCTCCTCCTCGCTCTGTGCCTCGATCACTACCCACGGCGCCCCCGGCCCCCCTCCCCACTGCTCCCACTCACTCGCTCACTCACACTCGCTGGCTCGCCACCCGCCCGCCCCGCACCAGCTCTGCCGCTGCCGCCGCTCTCCGGCCGCTCCGCTCTAGCGCCTAACCTCCCATCCGTCTCTGCGTCTCTGCATCTCTGGGTCTCTGTCCCTCTCTGGCCGTCCCAGATTTGTCTCCTGAACCTCGCCCCCACCCCGTGGCCCGCCCAGCAGACCCCCAGGCTGGCTCGTCCAGCTCCCAAGCAGCCCCCAGCTTTCATCTGCCGACCCACAGCGGGCCAGAAGCGGCCCATCCGCCCTGCACCCTGCAGGAGGGCTCCCCCAGATGCCCCTTCCCCTTAGATCTGCCTCCCCCCCACCAAACAGCCCCCCCCGATGCCCCCCCCCCCTCGATCTGCCCCCCCCCCCCCCACCCCCCCCCCAAACACCCCTTCCCCTTAGATCTGCCCCCCCCGGACAGCCCCCCCTCAGATACCCTTCTTTCTTGGATATGCATCCCCTTAAGACAGCCCCCCTCAGACACTTCTTCCCTTTAGATCTACCTCCCCCAAACAGTACCCCTCAAACACCCCTTCCTCCTCAGACATATGGTTCCCCCCTCAGACACCACTACCCCTTTAGATCTGCCTCCTCCTCAGCTCCCCTTCAGACACCCCTTCCCCCTTGGATATGCCTCCTTTCTCAGGTTCTCTCAGACCCCTACTCCTTCAGATACCCCATCCCCCTGAGACACTCCATCCCCTCCGCACTGGTCTCTCAGAACCTTTACCCTTCTGCCAGGCCCTCCCCCTTAGACACCCCGCTACCTCAGACCCCCCCCCCCCCCCCCCATCCCCTGAGACATCCACTCCTCTCCGACACCCACCCCTCAGACACATCTTTCCTCCTCAGATACTTCAGGCCCTCACCACTCCACCCCTTGAGACCCCACCTCTCAGAGAGAGCACTTTTCTCAGACCCCCTGGCTCAGACACACCCCCCTCAAATATCCCACCCCCACTACATGCTCTCCAACGCAGCATTCCTCCCAGACACCACCCTGCCCAAAGATCCCAGACAGCCGCTGTGTTCCCCATAAACCTCACCTCACCCCTTGGACGCCAGACAAGACTTGGCAGATGGCCCATTCCCTCCAGACCTGCCCGGTCCCCATGGACACCCAGGCGGCCCCCCCCACCCCCAGCGTCCACTGACTGCCTTCTCCCACACAGTCCCCCCCACCACTAACGCCCCCTGCCACCTCATCTGCCTCCTTGGCCTGTGGCCACTCTGCCCCCACGCCCCCAGGTCCCCTCTGTTTCCCATCCAATCTCCCCAACTTTCTCTGTTGATCTCCTTCCCTGTCTCTCCCCCTCTTTATTTCTCTGCACGCATCTTTCCCCCCTTCTCCTGTCTCCCCCCAGCTCTTTTCCATTTTTCTGTCCCTCTTTCCTGGTCTCTCCACAATCCAGGGGGCTCCTCCCATCCTTCACCTACTCTCCCCAACCCCTGTGCCCCCCCAACCTCCCTCGGTCTCCCTGATCTCTGGCTTCCCCAAGCCCCCTCTCTACCCCATCCCCGTCCCCAGCCCTTCTCTGGGCTCTCCCCTCTCCCCGCTGTGCCCCCGCCCCGGCTCTGTGTGCCCCCAGCCCGTCCCGCCTCAGTCTCCCCATCTCCCTCCCGGCTCCGCACCTCGCCGGCCACCTCTCTCCCACCTCCCGCTCGCTCTGCCTCTCTGGGTCCCCCTCCCTCCTGCCTCCGCCCCCGCCCCCACCCCCATTGGCCCCTCTCATTTCCGTGTTGGTTTTGATTTCTCTTCCCGACGCTTTCAACTCCCCGCCGCCTCCTCCGGACACGTTATAACGAGGAGCCGTGGGATCGGCGCTCCGGGCCCTGCTCCCACGCTCCCCCCGCATCTCTCACAAGCATCTCTGCTGTCTCGCCATCTCTGCCTGCCCCTTCTCTGTCCCCGCCTCTGTCCGGTCGGGCCCACAGGGACTGGGTCCCTGCCCCGACTGTCGGGGTCCACAGAGCCACATCTCTGGGTCCCCGTGTCTGTCTCTGGGTCCCCACGTCTCCCTGTCTCCACACCGCTCTTTTACGTCTCTGGGTCTCCATGTCTCTCCTCCCCACATCCTTGTCTCCGCATCCCTCAGTCTCTGTCTCCATCTCTGTCTCTGTCTCCACGTCTCTGTTTCCGTCCCAGTGTTCGTCTCTTGGGGCCCCTTTGATCTCGCCCTGCCCCTGGCGCCCCCCTAGCCCCATTGATCGCTGATCGACCAATGGAAGGAGCGGGCCTGCGGGGGCCGGGGCTGCAGGGCCAGGAAGGGGCCCCGGCAGAATGCTGGACAGACGGACAGACGACGGACAGCCGGCCCCAGACCTGGTAGCTGCGGAGGGGGAGCTGCTGCAGCCCCCGCCCCGCCCTGCCGGTCCGCGCCGTGCGGATGGGGACTCCGGGCAAGCTTTAATTTTTAATTTTATTTTGCTTCCTCCACACACCCCCCCCGCCCCCCATCTCTACCGCCTGCAGCCATGGCGGGGTGTGTGTGTGTGTGTGTGTGCGTGTGCGTGCAGCAGTGTGGAGAGGGGCTGGGCAGGCGAGACGCCGCCGCTCGCCTCTCCTCGCCACGCAGACACACAGTCCAGGCACACACACACACCACGCCACACAGACACGGGCCAAGAGCCACAGCGTCACAACACAGCACACACAGGTCAACAGAGTGGTACACACCACGCCGTCACGCACAACACATCCCACAGACACAGGTCAACGAAGCCCCACGTATCACCCAGCACACGTCACACCCCCTCAGCCAAGTGACACACTCCACTGTCGCACACAACACACATCACACCCGTGTGATGCACCTGTCAACACCACCGCATGCAACAAGACCACGACAACCAACACACAGCACACAGACCCACACGGCAACCCAGGCACACGGACCACCATGTCCCACGCAACACACGGACAAACAGGTCCACGCAGTCAGGAAGCGTGTGACCGTCACACACACACACACCAGGATGGCCACAGATACTCACAGAGAAACAGACACGCGGTTCCAGACACACGGACAAGACACACACCAATTCAACGGCCCACAGAAACAAAGACACACAGTCACCGGTCGTGGACAGAAGCCCACTAACAGACACGTAAGGACACACTGAGGCTCACGACCTGAGGCGTGAGTACCGACTTACAAGCACACACTGACTCGATGCCACCCAGAAACAGAGACGTGCCGGGACACACGGGACACACACAAGCACCTAGGGTCCCACGACAAGCACCAAAGGCCCCGCGTGCACACTGCTCCAACACACACACGCCAGAGATGCCAAGCGGCCACAATACGGCCACCGCGAGACCACAAACACACGTGGCCACACATGCACACTCAGACCCAAAGGCCAACTGGTTGAGGGGCTGGTCGGGGTGAGGTGGGCCCTGGGAGCTGAAGCCACCGCGGGGCCCCCGCTGCTCCTGCCACCATCTGTCCGGCTGACTGTCCCCCCGCCGCGCGGGAAATGGGCTCAGGCTCGGGCCTACTTCCGCCACCGGCTCTCCAGAGACGGGGCCCCCAGCCACCTTCAGGCCCACTGGGTGCCAGGGTCCCTCGCACGGAGGTCTTTGTTGTCCTCTCTGCCTGCCTCTAGCTCCAAAGATCTGTTTCCGAGGCGCTGCGTTTCTTGTCTCTGTCTCTCTCCGTCTCTGGGTGTCTCTGGCTCTCCACGTCTCTCTCTCTGTCTCCGTCTCCTCACCCCCCATCACCCCGGCCCCCTGGGCTGGGGTTTAACCAGTTGTTTTGATTTCTCTAAGCTGCTCCGGCCGCCTCGGGAGCCGCCTCGGGCCTCACCCCCCCCCAGCCCCTTCATCCCTCCCCCAGTACCCCCTCCCCTTAACACAATCTGCACAAGTGGAATGAAAATTGATTTTTTTTTTAAATTTCATATCTTCTCCAGGGCTCTGTCTAAAGAGGAGAGAGACGCGGCCCAAGACCCTTCTCCTGCCGCCCCTCCCGGTGCACACACACACACACGCACACAATCATGCCTGGACACACACTCTGACACTCATCTGCCCCCACCCTGGGGACACAGCCCTCCCTACGCCACCCCCCCGCGTGGGACACAGCTGTGCACACAGCACACACACAACGGACTCCTGCACACATGCTCCAGACGCCCCCCAGGAGGCACACGTCACACACCCCGTCCCATCTGGGCACCCAGAGCACGGCGGCCTGACACACTGTAGTGTGCATGTTCTCACACTCACACGGCCACGTCCATGTGCACACAGGCTCGAGGGCGGCCCCACTGTAGGCACCAAGGAGGCCCCTGGGGCTGTCCCGGGAGGACCGGGTCAGGAAGGTGACAGGGGTCTTCCTGCCTGGACTTGCCCCCCCCACCCCCCGAGCCCCCGAGGTCACCCCACCCCCACCCCGCATCAACCAAATGCTCTGGCGTGACCCAGGGCGGGGCGTCTGTGCCCGTGTGTGTATGCACGTACGTGTGTCACACACACACACACACACCACTCACTACTCCTCTCAAAGCCACGCACTGTCATCCCCACAACAGGCCGGCGTGTACGAGAACCAGCCCATCCGCACACGGGGCACACAGAACCCAGGGACGGAACCACACACACAGGCCCCCACGACACACAGGCCCACAGAACGCACACAACACACGGCAGCACCGAACACGTGGCCGCACTCACATGTCATCAGACACACGGCCTCGCGCACCCCTCGCTGGGCGCCCTCCGTCCACACAAGGAGGGCACACGGGCACCATCCACAGGCACACACAAACCCGCGAGCACACAAGCCTTCAGCACCGTCTGGGACACACACAGGACCCTCTCGTGTCCGGTCGCAGACGCACACAGGAGCCCACGGGCTCCGAGACACAATGCAGCCCCGGCCCACGGAACACACGGCCACAGCGGCCCCCGCCGCCAGTCGTGATGCCCGGGCTGGGGGGGGGTTCCCGTGAGCACACCCCACAGCCGCCCCCTCCCTGGGCTTCTCCCACGCACACTCACCGGCCCGGCGCTTGGGGCCTGGCGGCCCCCGGGTCCTTCCCCCTCGCCTCCCTCGGCCTACTCGTCTCCTGCCCGCCGCCCCGGTCACTCAGACACGCCGCCCGACTCGGAAAGTCCAGACACGGCACAATCCGGAGTTTCGGGCGGTCACACTGGACGCTCACGGCCGAGCAGCACACGGCGGCACGCACGTGCTCACAGACACGGCTCGGACGGCTTCTCCCGGCCCCCGGCCTCACGCTCCCACACTCGCTCACCTGGGCTCACACACACCCCGCCACGGGTCACACCTGCTCGGACTGCAACGCAAGCCCCCCCCACGCAGTGTCACACACGCAGTGGCAGACACACCCGCACACACCCCAGAACCTCTGCGGAGGCTGCGCTCTGCAAGAGAGACAGGAGGACAGACTGGCAAACAGACAAGGCACCAGCTTCCCAGCCTGGAGGAGGTGTGTCTGTGACACGCGGTTTGGGGTGGTTGGGAGGCAAGGAGCCAGGGCAGGGATGGAGACCTCCCACCCACCCTCTCCCTGTCTCTCCCTCGAGCTGGTGTCTCTGCCTGTCATGTGTCTCTGGGTTGGTCCCTCGCTCTCCCTCCCTCTCTCTCCCTGAGTCCCAGTCTCTGCACGAACGTCCCTGGGGCTGTGGCCAGCACGCGGAACCATGTCAGTTGGGGGGTGATGGGGGGAGCATCCCCAGGGAGGTGGGAGCCGCAGTGCCACGCACCCCGCCTACCAAACAGCACTGGGGGAGGGGAGGGGAGGGGAGGGGAGGGGAGAGGCGCAACCACGGATGTGGATCCAGAGCTCAGGCTGCTTCCCTACCCCCTGCCCTCCCCCTCAGAGACCCCAAGAGATGGAGGAAGCGCAGGGGGTGGGGGGAAACAGGGAGGAGGAGAGACATGTTGGGGGGTGCAGAGAGAGAAGCAGGAAGCAACACCTACCGGGAGACAGATGGGGACAGAGACCAGAGAGACACGGAGAAAAGATGGGAGATCAGAGAGTCCTGCAAAGACGGGGAAAGAACAAGACCCTGAGAGAGAGACAGAGTGGGGAGGGGGCCGAGCTAGGGAGACCCGGAAAAGGGGAATGAGTCAGAGCAGCTTGGACAAAGTGAATTAGGGAGCGGAGGTCGGGAAGAGAGCTGCTCCAAGGAGGGACCCCAGTCAGGGAGGAAGGAGAGGAGGGGCAGAGATGCGGAAAATTAAGGGATTAGGGCAGAGGCAAAGGAGTGGACAGGGAGGGCAAGGGCTGCTGGGCAGAGGCAGGAGTGAGGGGGGAGCACAGGTGTGGGGTCAAGGCCAGCGCCATGCCCAGCTGCAGTCCTTGGGGGGGGGTCCATGTCCCAGGGGTCTGACCGGGCTCCTGACTGCCACCCCAACTCCTGCCCCTCCTTCTCCTCACCTCCACCTGGCCCATTCCCACCTCCTGCCTCATCCTGAACCCCAATGTCTTCCCAAGGCTCCTCAGTCCCAGCTCCCTCCCCTGGCTCATCCCCACACCCCAGGCCCCACCCAGCTGCAGGGCTGGACCTTTTGGCCCCAAGCCTTGTATCAGAGACCATGACAGACGTCCAGGGCCAAGACTGTGATTGGTGGCGGGGTCCAGGGACAGAAAGCTGAAGGCAAGCGTGGCCAGCTAATCCCAGGAGCCAAGAGTCCCAGAGCCCCTCTGGGCTGTCACAGCCAAGAGGCAGGGGCACTGTGTGTCTTGTTCATGGGGCTTGGCACCAAGTATGTGCCCAGGAAATGTTGTTTAAATGAAATTCAGATTAAAAGAAGCAAGGCCGGGAGACAGAGAGATAGTGAGTCAAGGGACAGAAAGCCAGAGACCAAGGGATAGCAAGACCTGGGGTGAGGGGCCTAGAGATGGGGGACAGGAGGACAGAGGGATGGAGACAGGAATGGAGCAGAGAGGCAGAAGGACAGATAGATGGAGGACTGAGACACAGGAATACAGGGGGACAGGGAAACAGATGGGGAAATGGGGACAAAAATGGGGAAGAGGGGAGTGACTGAGGGTCAGAAGAAATGAGCAGATAAATGGGGTCAAAGACCCAGGAAGGCAAAAGTGAGACGCAGAAAAGGAAGAGAGGGGTAGGGGGACAGGCGATAGGGGGCAGGGCCTGATAGCCCGGGGCCAGGTGTGGGGCCTAGGCCGGCTAGAGCTGGGTGCCGGAGCTGCAGGGGATCCCATGAGGGCCAGAGAAGGGCCGGGGTCCGGCCAGGCTGGGGGAGGCTCGGGGCTCCAGGGGCATCGCACGGTGCTAATTCAGCTCCATCGATCAGACGGGATGAGAGCAATAAATTATTGTGACAAGATGCAATCCTGGCCCGCGCACTGCCGCCGAGGCGGATCGATCCCTGTCCCCAGCCCCACACCGGGGCCCATGCCCAAGCCCTGGGCCGGACGCCTCTGCCCATCTCTCTCTCCATTACCCCACCACACACACTCCCGCTGACAGCCAGGTGGGGCAGCAGCCCTGGGAAAGACAGGGACAGAAAGGGCGCCTTGGCAGGAAGACCTGCCCCTTTCTGTCCCAGGTCCTCTTGCTTCCCCTCACCACCCCATCCTCACCACGACCTGGGAGGTAGCAACTACCAGGACGCCCATTTCACAGATGTGAAAACTGAGGCTCAGACAGGAAAAGTAACTTGGCCCAAGTCCCACAGGGGTGGGTGGTGAGGCCTGGACTCAAAAGTGGGTCAGCATGACTTCAAGCCCCCCAAAACTTGCACCATCAGAGGAGAGAACAAGGGACCAGGAAAGAAGAGGAGGGAGGAGACAGAGAGAGCCTGAGAAAGACACAGAGAGTACAGGACACAGAGAAAGAGTCAGACACTAAAAAGAGTTAAGATACAGAGACACCGAGAAGGTGGAGAAACACAGAGAACAAGGAGACAGGGAGGGAGGGAGAGACAGAGAGAGACACAGACTCAGCTTCAGAGACAGGCAGAGGGGAAGTGGGCAGACTGAGGCAGAGATGGAATAGAAGAAGCGAACAAAGGCAGGGTGGGCAGAGAGGAATGGAGCTGGGAAAGCAGCCCGTGGAGGGGTGGGTAGTTCTGGAGAACAAGGTGTGTCTGAGGGAACAGGTGTGTGGTGGCAGGAGCTGGGCTGGCTCCAGGCATCTGGGAGGGCAGGTGGGAGTGAGGACGCCGATGGCGAGCTTAGCCCCGGGAGTCTGTGTCCGAGAGAAGCCAGGTGTGCGAGCAGGAAGGTGGGGCGTGTCCGAGGGCAGGAGTAGGGGGAGAGAGGGAGGCTGGGGTGCAGACAGCTGGCGGCGTGATGCGGAGACACACGCTGCCCAAGCAACAAGGTGGACAGATGTGTCCGTGGAAGAAGGGGGTCACCTGATAGCCAGGTGTGGAGCTAAGGACACCTGGATGACTGTAGTCAGATGGCCTCCGAGATCGCCCAGTTTCTGAGACCTCCAAGAAATAACTCCATTTCCCTGGGCTCAGTTTCCTTCTCCGTACAGTGGGGATAAGAGAAAGGACGTGCTTCATATGGTCTGGTGAGGATGAAAGGAGACCGTGGTTAGGAAGAACCGAGAACACTGCCTGTCACAGAGACGGGCTTAGTAAGCAGTAGCTGGATGGGGCGCCTGGCCGCGACTCTTGATCTCAGGGTTGTGAGTTCGAGCCCCATGCTGGGGGCAGAGATTACGTAAAAATAAAATCTAGGAAAAAAAAAAACAAAGCACTAGCTGGGAACACGGGATGAGTAGGCAGGTGCTACTCCCGGGGTGGTCCATGGACCTGCAGGAGCAGCACCTGGACCTTGTGATGAATGCAGAGTCTCGGGCTCCATCTGGGTCAGACCCGCCGCACCAGAAGCTCTGGGGTGAGGCCCAGAGCTGTGTGTCCCAGTAGGCCCTCCAGGGGTTTCCAATGCCCGCAGAAGTCTGAGAACCTCTGGCGTAAGGGAGTCCGTACAATGCAGCAGGCAGGTGTGGGGACAGCTGGGAACAGGTGTCCTGTGTTTAACAAATGCTACAGGTGGTACTTACGCCCATCAAGAAAGGTGTTCCCTGATAGATGGCTGGTGACGTGTCCTGTGAAAAGGGACAGGTATTTCCAGAGGGGAGCAGGCTGGAGACAGGTGTGAGGGATCTGAGGGGTGGGCGCTAAACACGTGGGGGTGACAGCTTGCACGAGCAGCTAGTGTGGATGAGCACAGCTGAGACAAGGTGGCTGAGAGATGTGGGAGGAGTACACAATGTCTGAAAAAGGGGGGGCACCTGGCTGGCTCTGTCAGTAAAGCCTGTGACTCTTGACCTCAGGGTCCTGAATTCAAGCCTTGCATTGGGCGTGGAGCTTACTTAAAAATTTTTTTTTTTTAAAGAAAAAGCTATGAAAGGACAAGTTACATGGATGTCATGAGAGGGGGAGGAGCGAAGGGGACTTGATGTTGGTGCACGTCTGTGGGGCAGGAGTGGGGGACAGGAGTAGGCGTTCCCCCTGGGGACAGGCTGGGGACACCAGGGGGATGGCAGAGACCCACTGGAAGAGATGCAAAGCAGAGAGAGATTAGGGAGGGGGCAGGTGGGGAAGTCCCAGCACCTGTTTGCCAAAGAAATGAGGCAGGGGCGTGGACCTGGAGCAGGTGACGCATGGGGCAGACAGGTGAGGAAGGGGCCAAGGTGTAGAGAGATTGGTGTGACCTTGGGCAGCAAGGAAGGAGGAAGTGAGAAACATGGGAAATTAGCGGTATGGGTAAAGAAGAGAAGCAGACAGTGCCCGAGGGACAGGTGTGGGGAAACAGGTATACAGGTCAGGCAGGTGCCTGTGGCCAAGGACAGAGTCTCTGCCCCAACCTGTGTATGTGGGAAGCAGCGTGGTGTGGTTGTGTGTCGTGAGATAGTGAGATGAAGAGAAGCAGAGACGGAGAGACAGCGAGGAGGAGGTGAGCAGCAAGTGTGGAGGCGAGACGGGGGCCTTTCAGAGGACAAGGGCTTGTAGGAGAGGGGGGACATGAGGAAGGAGGATACACCTGATACCCAGGGACCACGGCATGTGTGAGCAACCAAGCCGTGCTGAGGTCAGGAGACAGCTGGGGCAGGTGCACGTGTTGTCTGGGCTCAGTTACCTGAAATGACAGGTGGGAAAGACAGGTGTGGGAAAGACAGGTGGAAGTAGGTATCTCTGTGTAAGAGGATGGGAGATGGGGACCAGCAGAGAGCGCGGGGTGAGGCAGGTGTGTTCCCAGGGGACACGTGCGACGGAAGCTCCTCGGGAAGGACCGGGATGAGGGTGGCTGCGGTTAGCACCGTGAGGGAGAAGTACAGGACAGGAGAGGAGGGAGGGGGCAGGCGCTACCTGAGGGCAGATTCAGAGAAGACACGTGTCAGTGCTTCTGTGCAAGGGAAGGTGTGTGTGTGTGTGTGTGCACGCGAAGATATGGTGAACAGGTACTGCTTGAGGGGAGGCAGAAGTGAAGAAATGTGAATCCGTGAGAAATAAGCATGTCTGGAGCCTTAGGGGACAGGTGGGGTGATGCAGGGGCAGGTAGGAAAGGGACACTATGGCGCGAAATGAGACAGATGCAGGGATTCGAGGCGGAAGGGTAGATTTTGGAGAACAGGTGTTACCTGGAAGGGCAGGTAAGAGGGGACATGTGCTGTTACCTGAGAGATCGTGGGCATCTCTGGGGCAGGTTTCAAGGGACAAGTGTTACCTGGAAAAGCAGGTGAGAGGAAACAGGTGGTACCTACAGGGACAGACGAAGAGGACAGGTTACCTGCAGGGGACAGGGACAAGGAGACTAATGTTACCTGCACGTCCAGATGTGGGGAACTGAAAGGGAAACGTTAATGTGACAGGTGTGCGGATAGGCAGGTGGGAGTGAGAGGTGTTACCTGAGGCCACAGGTGTGTGCAGCGAGGCTCTTCAGGGTGATTTGCTGCCTTGATTTCGCTCACTTCCCTCCCCTCGCCTCCCCAGGGGCCAGTTCTGGCGCTGGGATCCCTCCCCCGGCTTTGGCCCCCGGACAGGGCAGGCAGTTAGCTCCCCACCCATTAGCTCTGGGCTCAGTGAGGTCGGCAGGGCCTGCCGGGCAGCCGGGCTCCTGAGGCTGCTTGGCGATGCGGAGCGCGTCTGGGCCTCGGCGGGCCGGCCGGGCAGGGGGAGCAGGCGGGGGGGCCGTTTAGCCGTGATAGATCCGCGCGCCGCTTGTCTCTTAATCTCCGGAGCGACCGATCGATTCGCTATTTCCCTTTGTTGCCAGAAAATTCGATCCTGGGCCTGGAATTAGGTCCCCGGCTTAATCTGAGCGGAAACCAGCGAGGGGGAGACAGAGACAGAGATGCTGGGAGAGACAGAGAGATAGTAAGAGACAGAGAAAGGCAGAGACAGAGAGACAGAAAGAGATTCTGAGAAAGACACGGAAAGAGAGAGGCAGAGATTCTGAGATAGTCCAAGAGTTGGACCCAAAGAGGGAGAGAGAGATGCTTCGAGAGACAAAGAGTCTGAGAGAGACAGAGAGAGATTCTGGGAGTTAGAGGCGGACACAGAGATGCCCAAAGAGACAGAGACACGGTAAGGAGAGACCCAGCCAGGAAAGAGATGGCGGAGGTGGCCCAGCACGGCCCTGGGATGGCTGTGGAATAACAGAGAGGGTAGGCAGCATACTCAGCCACCTGTCCCCAGAAGGACACAGCTCCCCTCGAAGGTCCGGACTAGACCTGCGCTCCCAGCCCCAGTGTGCAGACCCATTTATGTTGGCCCAATGTCTTTCCCACAGGCCCTGTTGACCCCCATACACCAAATATCCAGACCCAAATGTGCAGACCCTCAGCCTTGAACTCCAGCTCCAAATCCAGACCTCCCAGCTCCAGGCCCCCCATCCAAACCTCCATACTGACCACAGCCCCAAATGTCCACACCCCTAGTCTGACCACCAGCCCCAAACAGCTCTCAACCCCAAATATGCAGTCTCTTGGCTCTGAACCCCCAGGTCCCAAATTTCAAGCCTTCAGTCCTGGCCCCTAACTCCACCCCCCATTCCCCCTACCGCCCCAGGATTCTAACCCCAAAGGTCCAGACCCACCCTCAGGTGTGCCCGCCAGCCCGGGTTCCCAAACAGACCCGGGTGTCTCCCGGGCCCCACCCCTCGCACTCGCTCACACTCTCCTCCGCCCCCGCGTCCCGGTCCCCTGCCCCGAGCGCGCACCTCCAGCCCTCTCCCCCTCCCACCTCCCCGGAGCCGAGCGCTGCCCCCACCCGCCGCCTCCGCCGGGGCCGGCGACCCTGCCCGCCTTCCCCGCCCCGGGCTCGGCGGCCGGGCTCCGAAGATCCCTCGGGAGCACCTCCCGCGCCCCGCCCCCCATCCCCGCCCCTGCGCCGGCCCGCGGCGCGCACTCACTTTCCGGGGTTTGCGCCTCCGCTCCGGTCCGGCGAGAAGTGTTTAAAGTTGGGATCGCGCGGCCATGGTCCCCGCGGCGTCCTGGGGAGCGGGCACCGGGGCGGGGGGCGAGGCCGGGCGGTGGCGGGGGGGGGGGGGCGAGGCCCGGGGCCCCGGGGGACGGAGCGGGAGCGGGAGTCGAGGAGAGACCCGGAGACGGAGGGACGGCCGGGGACCCGGAGAGGGGGGCCGCGCAGGGACCGGGAGACGCGGAGAGAGGCGCGCGGGGAGCGGCGCGGGGAGAGGCGCGGGCCGCCGGGGCGGGGCGCGGGGGTGCGGGGCGGCGGGGGCGCGGGCGGCCGGCCTGCGGAGCCTCCTGCGCTTCCTCCTCCTCCTCCTCCCTCTGCTCCTCCGCGGCGCGCCGCGCGCCTCCGCCCTCGCGGCCGCCCGGCCGGCTCGGCGCGCAGATATATGGAGGCGGCGGCGGCGGCGGGCGCTGCGGGGGAGGGGGCGGGAGCGCGATCGATGGAATATAATTTTCCTCAAACTCGGAAAATAAAGTTCAGAGCTGATCAAATTTGAAAACAGATGTCGAATCGCGACTCTAAATAAGGTTCGATCCCGGGACTGAGGGAGTGGGGGTGGGGGCGGGGTGGGTGGAGAGGTGGCGAGACCCCCCCCTCCCCTTCTCTCCCCGCCCCGCCCCTCCCGGGGAGGACACGCGGACAAACCCACCGGCGGGCGGGAGGTGTAGGTAGCAATTACGTGGCCGGGACCCCTGCTGGACACGCGGACCCACGGCCTGGAGAGCAGACACAGGCCCACGGGCGTCGGGGCGCACGGACACAGTGACCCAGACAGTGCCAACACACGCAGGATCCTCAGCCTAGCGGGCACTGGGACACACGGAGCAGCATTTACACGAACAGACGGACACACGACCTGCACACACAGATGTACCTTGATCCACGGCCCCACACGCTGGACACACAGGCATACACACAACCGTGGTGACATACAACTACACTCCACCTAAAAACACAAGCCTTCCGCGGCACACAAGCCCCGGGCATATGGATAGACACACCGACGTCCCCCTTCACAGGCCCACGCGGTGGCAGGAACTCACCCACACCTGCAGCCACAGGGAAGGGCGGGGAGCTGCTCCCCCTGAAATAACAAGAGGATAGCCACTGGCCTCGGGGCTCTGAGAGCAGCGCCCCCAGCCGCCGAGTCAGCCCCCTCCTGACTCCCGGGCCTAGCCTCGCCATCCACTCTCCTCTTCCTTCCCTTGTGCCTTCCCCTCCCCCATCCCCCCTCTCCTCACTTCTGTCCCCCACTTTTCTCTCCCATTCTCAGGTCAGGCTCTGCCCCCGCCCCCCCACCCCAGAGAAGCAGCAGCCCTTGGAGTCACCTGCCTCAAGAGGGCAAGTGCCTGGGGCAGAACAACCGTCCCCAAATGAATATGCCGCGTCCAGGGCAGCTCTGCAAGATCGCACCAACCCCCACTGACCTCAGCGAGGCGGGGAGGGCTGAGACGGAAGGACGGAGAGGAGCCCCGAGACCCTCAGACAGGCTCCAGCTGCACCAGCCACTGCTCACCATGCACTTGGGCAAGTCACTAAGCATCTATGCATGAGTTAGCACGAGCCTCAGTTTGCTCAGCTGCAAAACAGGGCAGTAATGACAGCTACCGCCTAGGCAGGTCGGTGGAGAGCACTCTGCATTGGGTCAAGAGCCAAACAAAGCACTTGCCGTAAGCCTTGCTGCTTCAAAATAATCACGTTAAAAATACTAACCTCTGCTAGAAAACGAGAATCCCCTCTCTTGTTTCTACGTGGAACAGCACCCTTCCACGGAGCCAGCAGGAAGCCCCTGCTCTGGGTGTTTCTACCCCATCATTAGGCCATACTCGAGACCCCGCAGGAGAGCCACCATCCTCTGGGTGTCTAGAACCACCCCCGACTGTACACGGCATGCTTGGAGATAGCTCACCAGCTAGACTGGTACCTCTTGGGTGTCCGTGACACCCACCAGACTGCGGGGAACACCCCACCCAGCACCCACTGGGAGGTAGAACTCCTCGTCTGCACGTGATGCCGTTCGGGAGCGAGACAACAGCCTCCAGGTGTTCCAAGACAGCTAGAACACCGGGAGGACATCACGAACACCAGCTGGAATGTATTTAATGGCCATTAAATGCAGGGCACGACACCTGGGAGGAGAGAGGGCACACCTGAGCAGAAAGGACCCAGTGGACTATATGCTACACCTGCCAGTAAGAGCCCACCCTCCGGAAAGGCGCCATTTATCACACTGCACGCAACACCCTTCTAGAAAATTCAGCATCCTTGGGATGTCAGCAGAGAGCACCAGCCCCGAGGGCTTTCACACTCTTTATCTCTAAGCCCCGCCTCTGGGAGAGAGGAGGGCATCCCAGGGTGTGAGACTATAAGTGACAGGTGTGAGGGGCTTCCGTCACCCCATCAGAGGTTATGGAGGACCCCCCGGGGGGGGAGCTCTGATGCCCTCGGTGGCCAGGGCCAGATCGGCTGAACAACCATGCCCATAGGCACGTGACACACCCCCATCTGCTCAGACTCCCCCCTCCGCACCCCGCCCCCCAGGAAACACCTTCCTGATTTCCGTAAGACCTTTCGGGCTGTGCGTCTTTGGACAATCCATGTTCCCTCTCTGAGCCCCAGGCGGTTGGGAGGATTCATGAGGAGGATATCAGAGTGTGGCACGTCCTGTAAGCATGTAAGAACTCGACAGGAGTGAGAGTTCTTACAGTCGAGCACTCCCAGGGAGGGGGCAGCGACCAAGGCAGCCTCTTCAATCGTTAGCAGTATTGCCAACACCTACCTGACTGAAGGAAGCAGCTCACAGGAGGGGGACCATTAAGCTGCAGTTAACATCCCCAGGGAGGCTGCACTAGTAGACTAGTGTAGTTAACACCCCACTGAGACAGAACACCCTCAGGGTGTTTAATGCCCCCTGGAAAAGAGAGAGAGAGGGAGAGAGAGACAGGGCACCCTCAACCAGCCCGTAACACCCAGTGGACTGAATTTATTACCCAAGAAGCAGGGAACAACCTCTGGGCTCCGTAACAGCCATTAGACTCTCTTTAACCCCCCAAGGAGTGCGAGGGCCCCTCTGTTGGGGTGAAAGCCTCCCTTTAGATCGCCTATAACACCCTTGCAAGAGGCGTCCGGGTGCAGCAAATACCACTAAGCGTGACAGAGGGTGAAGCCAGGATGGGCATAAGCAGACCGCGCCCCTCAGGAAGCTACCGCCTAACCGTCGCCCTGCACGGCTCTCCCAGAGCCACAGGAGCTCAGGACGGGGTGGACGGAGCAGGGTCTGTGCGCTGTGCTAACGGCCATGACAATGAACCCTTTCCTGGTGTTTGTTTGGGGCCGGGCACTGGCCCAAACCCTACGCGGAGATGAACTCCTCTAATTCTGTCAACGACAACCCTACGAGGCAGGTGCTGTTTCACATTGTGTCCATTTTACTGATGAGGAAACCGAGGCACAGAAGTCACTTGCCCACCGTTAACACAGCTAGTTAATGGAAGTGGGACCCGAACCTCAGCAGCGTGGCCGGAGGGGGCGGGATCTGCGTAAACCGCCCCCCCCCCCACGTTAGACTCTGGTCTCCAGCTTGGACCGACACGGCCCCACCCACCCCGGCTCTCCGCACTTCCTCTGCACCCTCCGACATCCCCACCAGCAGCCCCCGGCTGGAGGCTCCCTGAGGGCAGGGCCTGGGTCCGATTCCTCTCTGGTTCCCCAGTGAGGGCAGAGCCTGTCACGCAGGGACCTGGGGAGACCCAGGGAGAGGAGGAGGGGAAAGGCAGTAGAGAGGGTGCGGGGAGGAGGGCAGGGGAGGGGACTAAAACTGGGCCAGGCCTTACCAAAGGTGCTGGGGAGTGGGAGGGAACCCAGAGCCAAGGAGAGGCAAATCTGCTGGGGGGCTGGGGAGCAGACAGCAGCCCCACCCCTCCCCCACTCCTCCCCACCCCCACCCCCTGGAAGGTGGTAGAGGGATGCTGGCAGGGGATGGGGCAGGACAGACAGACCACCACACAGGCCGACAGGAGAGCAGGAGGCAGCCAGCCAGGGTGTGGGCCTGGGGCCTGGGGTGGGGGGGGTCAGACAGCTGGGCAAGAGTAGGGTGTTGAGAAGACTGATGGACAGATGGGGGAGGGCTCCCAGGAGAAGGACAGGCAGACTTAGGGCTTGGGGTTGGGCAGAGGGGACAGACAGACAGCAGAAGAGAGTGGCCACAGTGGCGGGGGCGGCGGACAGACAGAGGACAGCAGGGGACTGGCGGACAGGCGGGCGTGCAGGCCGGCAGGTGCTGCCCACGAGGCCAGGGCCAGGCCGAGGGCGCGCGCGGTGGCGGCCGGCGCGGGGAGGCGGAGGCCGGGCGAGCGGCCGTGTTTGGGGAGCTGTCGGCTGCGGTGGAATTATGAAAAATAGCAGGCGTTGGAGCCGGCCTTCAGCTTCGATTAGGGGAGATGGGACATGACAGGTGCGATCAATACGCAGCCGTTCTATAAAGTGTCAAGTAATGAATCAATTTCGACTAAATTTTCCATTTTTCAGAGGCCGTTCTCTGAGAGAAGAATATCCTCTTTTGTAAAGATATTATTATCGATTTCGGCGGCAATTTGACATCAGGGGTAGTTAATTCCACTCAGAATAAAATTGAAAACACTTGAGAGAGAAAAGAGAGAGGCGAAGAGTGAGACAGAGGGAGTGGGGGGAGGGCGGGAGGGGCCGGGAGGAGAGAGACGGATGGACAGAGAGACAGAGACCTAGGGAGAGGACAGACAGCGCGGCCCGGGGAGCCCGGGGCAGAGACGCGTGCAGAGACACGGAGACAAACTGAGAGGCTGTGAAGCCGAGTTAGCGGGGGCGACAGAGACTGACAGAGACGTTCGGAGAGGGACTGGGGGGGGCAGGACAGCATGACAGAGAGACAGTGTCTCCGAGACGAGCCCAGATGCTAGAGACTTGCCACAGAGGCGCAAAGACGTGGACAAAGACAAATTCAGAGAAAGGGAAAGATGGCAAAAGAGGCAGGGGAAACAGAGAGGGGAGAGACACAGAAAGTGAGCTGGAGAAGGGCAAGTTAGGGAGCTGGGGGAGCGGCGCTGAGCGACTGGAGGGACAGGGGATGGGATGAGCGGGGGCGGGGCAGAGGCGAGAGAGGTCCCAGGGCTGAGGGCACATGCCCAGATGGGGGTCTGTCCTGCTTGTGGCTGTCCCCCAAAGTCACTCTGAATGGGGGAAGTGTGTGTGTGTCACAGTCCCAAACTGTGTGTGCGTTGTGTGTCCATGAGCTGCCCTGGCAGCGAGGGCTCTGATCCAGGCTCCTGGAGTCTGCCTGGGGTTGTGTTGCGGGTAGGGGGGTGCGTGTGTTCGCGGCCATCTGGGTGTGTGTGCCCTTGCACACTATGACTGAATCTGATTACTTGCGTGTTCCCTGGAATCCTGCGTGTGTTCCCTGTCCCTGCACACGCTGTGAGTGCCTGGCCTTGCGGCCCTATGGGTCTCAGCAGCAGGCAGTGGTGAGCCTGCCAGTCCCCCACCCCCACCCCGCTGGCTGAAATCTCCATCCCCCCAACCTGTTCTCCCCCCAGCAGCTCACAGGCTGCCTGAAGAGAGGAAAGAGGGGCTGGAGGACAGGACCCCCTGGATTCTGAGAGAGGATGGCTGGGGACCCCGACTTCTGAGTCGGAGGGAGGAGGGGCTGGTTGGCATGGACCCTCCTGAACGGGATGGTCTGCACAGAGGCGAAGGGGCTGGCTGGGAAGCTCCTCAGCCATCCTGTCAGCCTCCCCACCGGAAAAGCCTGTGCCTGCTGCCCCCTAGTGGACGTGGAGATTGAGCTGGCCAGGGATAGGGAGCTGACAAGGTCAAGGGAAGGCGGAGGGACAGACCCACAGGGGAGCAGAGACAGAGCGATATGGAGGGAGAGACAGGTGAACACAGACAGGGACAGCGATGAACAGGGGACAGAGAAGTAGGCAGATAGAGGGGCAAGGGTCGGGCAGGCAGAGGACTAAGATGCTGGTTGAGAGAGAGAGGAGACTGGGCATGGAGATGGGCAGAATAGGGGTGGGGACAGAGTGGGGACAGACTGGTGTTGGGCTGGTGTGAAGATGGGTACAGCTAGTTCGAGAGACAGGAGCCATGTGGACAGAAGGACAGTGTGACAGCGGGATGGCAGATAGATCTAGAGAAGGGAGATAGAAGGAAGAGGAAACCCAGGGAGCAGGCAGAGAGAAGACAGGTAGACAGAGAGATAAGGACATACAGGCACAGAGCGAAGGGCAGAGCTAGAGACGGGCAGACACTCATGGAGAGACAGAGGGACACACAGAAAGAAACAGGTTGACGCACCTAGACAGACAGGCAGACACACACCGGAGAGACAGACAGAACAAGGCAGGTGGACAGAGGGGTACAGAGGAGTCAGGGCCCCCAAAGCCAAGTGGACACCCCGAGATGGAGCAGAAAGTGGTAGGTGGGGGTGAGGCTGAACCCAGGATTGGGGGAGACTGTGGCCTGGTGGGGGTTCCAGGCTGAGGGGCCTCCCAAGGCACAGCTTAGGAGTGAAGCTGGGGATGGGGCTCCCCTGGCCAGGGTCTTTGCCCGCCACCCCCTCCTAATCCCCCCCCACCCGGCGGGCTGCCCGGCGGAGGCGACAGATTGAGCGATGAGACGCATTACGCACTTAATCCGCCTGATTGAATGTTTTGCTTTCGCCCAAATTGAAACATTAAACAACACGGGACGAGAAGAGGCGGCCGCAAATCACTCATGAAAGATTCATCTTCTCCCCGGCAGCCGCCACCGCCCGCCTCCACCACCGCCGCCCACCCCAGCCCCAGCCGGGAAGCCTTGGGGTGGGGGTGGGGGTGGGGGCAGGGGCGGGGGCAGTGCCCCTGCCCACTGCGCGGGGCCCCCAGCCCTCATGGCCCAGCGAACTTCTTTCCCCTGTCCAGCCTCCATCCCACAGGTGGTCTGAGACTGGGACCTCAGGTCCCTGGACCAGCCCGAGGAGCATGACCTTGGCCCTGTCCCCTCCGGAGTCTATCTCTCTAGCTCCCTTCCTGGACCAGCCCAGGACCCCGGGGCATGGAGGGGCTTGCTTGGTGTTGGTTTGGGGCAGGGGGAATGAGGTCTGAGAACCTTGTCTCCGTGCAGGTTCTAGATCCAGGACTGGGGTGGCATCTGGGGTGAGTCAGAGGGAGGTGGCTGTTGTGTCAGGATGAATGGAAATTGGGGGACAGGGAGCCTGTGTGTGTGTGTTCTTCGCCACTTGGAGCTGTGTGTCTCTGTGCTGTGTGGACGGCTATAATTTCTGTCACTGTTGGGCTCTGTTGCTGTAACTTGCCTGTCTCTCCATGTGTGTGTCACACCCCTGTGCCTATGTGCCCCTTGGGTGTATGGCTGTAACTCCTTGGGGACTATGGATGTCTGTCTGCCTGTCTGGGTCCGAGTGTAACTTTCTCTGTGTGCATCCCATGTGCCGTATTTGGGTGTGAGTGTTTATGTGACTTTAAGGGTGTGACTGCGTGGGACTTCCTCTGTTTATCTGTGGGTGCCTGTGTGCTTGTGTCTGTCTGTCTGTCTGTCTGCTTGGATTTGTGTCTATGTGCTGCTTGCTCTGGGTCTGACTTGGGGTCTGCGTTTCACTGTTTCACATCCGGGTCTGTTTTGTGCATCCATGGGTCTCTGTGACTATGTTTCTCTCTCAGTCTCTGGGTATTTCTTTCTCTGTCTCTGGTCATGAGGGCACCTGCTGGGGACAGAGACAAGTCACCAGAAGAAGTAGGGCTGGGGTGAGGAGAAGCAGGGGAGAGAGGAGGCAAAAAAGACAGAGAGAAAGACAGGACAGTGGTGCCGCTTGAGAGCAGGGAGCAAGCGCGGGGGAGCTGGGGGGGGCGTAGTGGGCGCCACGGCCGGAGCGGGTGATCAATATTCGATTTAGGTTTTAATTCCGGGGCTTTCGGAGCCTGTCAGCCCTGATGTATGAGCTCACACCGGGGCCGCCCAGCCAGCCACCCCACGGATGCCCATGGCCTGGTGGCCTGTCCTGGCCCCGGCTCCCTTGCCCTGCCGGCTGCTGGCTATGGAAGGGGTGGGGGATGGGCCTGTCCAGAGGCACCGGGAGGGGCTGCACTTCCACATGGGCACGAGTTCACAGTCGAGTTCACACCTGGTCCCTCACTTACCTAGTACACCTGCTGATCTGCTCCTTCCTGCCTGTGTTGGAGGGAAACAGGAAGGAGACCCAGGCCCTGTCCCAAGGGACCTACAGAGGTCCTGGCTGTCTCAGGGACTCCCTGCCGGAGTCCCACAGCCTTACAGGCACTGGTCACACACGTCCTGACGCACACACGGCCCTGGGTTCAGGCACACCTCTGCATGCACGAACATTACCATTCACGTGTCCACACACATGCCTCTGGACTCAAACACACACGTGCACACACACACCGACACACACATCCAGATGTGCATCCTCTGACCTATATGCTTGTCCACATGCAAATTCTGACGCACACGTGTCCACACACAGACACAAGGATAAAGGTTACACATGAATGGGAAGTAGGATCAACATGGGGGACAGTGTTCTGGCAAGAGAGCAAGAGATGGGGACAGAAAGACACAAAAACTCAGAGACAGAGACTGACACGGCGCCAGAGATGGAAGAGACACAGGCAGGTAAAGAGAGCCACAGAGCCAAACTCAGAGACAGAGGCAGAGATGTACGGGGAGAAGGCAGGGGAGGCCGCCAGGACAGGTGGGGACCGCCAGTGGGCAGCAGTCAGTGTAGGAGGGGGATGGGGAGCTCTCCCTTCTTCCCCAGATGCCCCCCCAAACCCTGTCTCTCTCTCAGGAAGATGGATCCACCGCCCTCCCTGATGACAATGCTGTCTGCGCAAACTTTAATTAACACTTTGAGTTAATTAGTTCGAGATCATTTAGGAGTAAAATGTTTTTATTAGGGAGGCTGCGAGCCTGTTGATGGATGGGGCGCGATTCGCTCTTCCGCCCGCGGGGACAGCCGGTAAACAGAAATCAATCAGGGGCCTCCCAACCCAGCCCCCCCAATGCCAAGCTCCCAGCCTAGGGCCCCGGAGTCAGGGCTCCCAGCCCCCTCTGCCTTCCAGCCCCCTCTGCCTCCCGGGGCCCAGGAGTCCTGGTCCCCAACCTTCTCCTCTCTCAGGATCCTGAAGTTCATGTCTGGAGCCCACTTGTCTCTCGGACCCAGGCTCCCGCCCTCCCCGCCACCAGCTCCATCCTCCCCCTCAGACCCACGAAGGCCTTGACACCTTCTGCCTCGGCGGGAGCCCCCATTCCCACTCCCTCCCGGGCTCCCCGGCAGACAACTGACTGACTGCTGGGGGTGGTGATCGGACCCTTCCCTCGGCTCCCTCCCCGGGTCCCTGACTCGGCGTCTCCGGAACTTTCTCTAGGTCGCCTCCCGTCTCGCTCCGGCTGCCGGGTCCGGCCCCCGCCCGCCGTCCCGGGTCGGGCTCCCGCAGCCCCTCCTGCCCCGCTGACGGCTTCATCAGGTGTCTGGGCGGCGGGCGGGGAGGCCGGGCCGGGCGAGGGGCGGCCGGGGGGCGGAGGGGCGGAGGGGGCGGAGGGGGCGGGGGCTCCGGGGCCGATAAATCTTCATCAGGCGGCGGCGGGGGGGCCATTAGGCGCTAATGGGAAGATGGAGGGGCCTGTCGGCCGCGCGGGCCGGGCCTCATTTGTCCTGCTTCCCGCTCCATTGGCCGCCGCCCCCGCCCCGCCCCTCCCCCCGCCGCCGCGCGCGCCCCATTTCCGCTTCAAACCTTTGGAAGGGATGGGAGGGGGTTTGCGGGGGGGGGGCGCGCGAAGAAAAAGGGAGTTGGAGTGTAGGGACCGAGTTGGAAATGGAGGAGGGGGCCCAGGACGCGGAGGGGAAGGGGGTTAGGTAGCAGAGGCAGAGTTTAGAACGTGGGCGACTCAGCTAGAAAGCAGGCGGAGGGGGGAGCAGAAGGCTGTGGGGTGGGTCAGAACGAGGAGAAAGTAAATAGAACTCCCTGGAGGAGGGAAGACCTCGGGAGGGGGGCGCACAGAACGCTCGGGAGGGGACCTGGACCGCGGGAAGGGTGGGGACTGGAACGGGGGGGGGGGCAGGACTGGAATTAGGGGAGAGGGTCGGATCCCCCTGCCCGGCCTCCAGGGCCGGGAGCCCAGGAAGGCGCGCGGGCGGCGTCCCTCGAGGCAGAGGCGCGGCCCCCGCCCGCCGCCGCCACCGCCCGCTCCCGGACTCGCGCCCCCCGCGCGTCCACTCTGATTTCTCGGCCCATTTTTCTTCCTCTCCTGTCACTCCGGCGCTCGCCCTCCCGCCGCCGGCTGCCCCGCCGCGCTCTGCTTCCCGCGGGAACCCCCGCCGCAGCCAGCCCCGGGGGCCGCGGCCGAGCTCTGCGCCGAAGCGCCCCCCACTCCCACCCCGCCCGGGCCCCCTTAGCCCCCATCGGAACCACGGATTCCGGGCATGTCACCCCCAAATTGGTGACCCCCGAAAATGGACTGTCTCCTTGAACACCCACAGGAGGGTCTCAGCCTTGGGGGCAGCGCTGGGGGTGGGGACTCCAGAGCCAGCGATCAAGTCTTTAGCACTTCTAGATTCCCCAAAAGGAGGCATGTAGATAGCCACAAGCCTGGTAGGCGAACCCCCACCCCCACCCTCCTCCAGAAATCCCCATGCAGACTGAAGACCCCAAGGATCAGACCTCTACCTTGAGACAGGTCACACCAGGCCTCACGAATAGTAACCCAGACTCAGAAACACCAAGGACTGTACCCCCACCTAGCCCCAAACACCCCAAAATAAGGATTCTGGGCCTCAGCCCCATTCACTCCAAACCCCCAGCTCAAGAAAATGGTAGGGTAAAGGAGGGCCTTAGCTCAGTCACCCCAAAATAAGCATCAGCAACTCCACAAGTCATCCCTAAAATATGCATTCATTCTCCCAGACTCAGTACCCCCAAATTAGGCATCAGGAGGCCCCAAAGTTGGCACACCTAAACTAGACCTTCCTCATTGAACCCTAAGCAAACATGAGGACCCCAAGATAAATCATGATCTAGAGAAACGGGTCTTCAGCTGCAGCCACCCCACTCAACATGTGACCCCCTCATTCTCGACACAAACTAGGAAATGGGACTGAAACTCAGTCACCCCTAAATTGATCTACCCCAATCTTGATCCCCAGACTCAATCAGTCCCAACTTTGGATCTGGGCTGCCAGCTTAAGACCCCCCCTCACTAGACGTCTGGCTCCCCAGACTCATTGCTACTACACCAGGATGAGGAACCCCCCAGCAAATCACCCTGACATTAGTCATCCGGGTCTCTACGATCACCCCAAACGTTGCATTGGACCCAGTCATTGGTGACCCTGACCTAGGCATTTGAACAACCAGCCATTCAAACAACTATCTGGAGTACCAGATGCTTCCCAACTTGGCATCTAGAACCCCAGCATCAGCTGCCCTTAAAATACACACCTGAGCTTCCCCGCTCAGAGC
>NW_022589755.1:11242224-11260061 GCF_004348235.1 Phoca vitulina
CCCCCCCCCCCCCCCCCCCCCCCCGTCATAAGGGTTAGGAACTCTTCGGTAAGTTAACCCACCATCGAGGCAGCTAGCCTCCCAACCTCAGACACTCCAATGATAGGACTCTGACACTGAGGCTTAGTGTTCCCCAAACTACACCTTTGGTCCCCAAACTTCAGTTATCCCTAGACTAACCATTAGAACCTCATAGGCTCTTACCCTTCCAAAGTAGGCAAATCAAGTCAAAAATCCCCAAATCAGGGGCACCTGGGTGGCTCAGTCATTAAGCGTCGGCCTTTGGCTCAGGTCATGATCCCAGGGTCCTGGGATCGAGCCCCGCATCGGGCTTCCTGCTCGGCGGGAAGCCTGCTTCTCCCTCTCCCACTCCCTCTGCTTGTGTTCCCTCTCTCGCTGTGTCTCTCCCTGTCAAATAAATAAATAAAACCTTAAAAAAAAAAAAATCCCCAAATCAGTCATCTGGAGCTAACCCTCAAGGTGGATCATCCTAAACCAAACTCTGGGAGCCCCATCATCAGTGTGACTCAAACTCAGAATCTGGGGTGCCTCTCTCAAACACCCTTGTAGTGGGTTGATGGTAGCCCCCTAAAAAGATACATCCATGTTCTAACCCCAGAACCTGCTAATGTGACCTTATTGAGAAAGGGGTGTTTCAGATGTGATTAAGTGAAGGATCTTGAGATGAGATCATCCTGGATTACCTGGGTGGGCCCTAAATCCAAAGATGAATGTCTTTTTTTTAAAGATTTTTGAAAAAGATTTTCTTTATTTATTTGAGAGACAAAGAGAGCATGAGTGGGGAGGGGGGTAAACAGGGAGAGGGACAAGAAGACTCCCTGCCGAGCCTGAGTGGGGCTCGATCCCAGGACCCCAAGATCATGACCTGAGCCGAAGTCAGAAGCTTAACCAACTGAGCCACCTAGGCGCCCCTAAGGCTTTTTTTTTTTTAATTTTTAAGCAGTCTCTACACCCAACGTGGGGCTGGAACTCAAAACCCCAGGATCAAGAGTCGTATCCTCCGCTGACTGAGCCAGCCAGGCGCCCCTGAATGTCCTTATTAAGAGACAGAAGAGAAGACATGGCCAGAGAGAAGAGAAGGCCATGTGGAGACAGAACAGGGAGGGCGGCAGTCACCGGAAGGCCCTCGGCCACCAGAAGCTGGATGAGGCAAGAAGAATCCTCCCCTAGAGCCTTCAGAGGGAGGCCACACCTTGATTTTGGACTTCTGGCCTCCAGAACTCTGAGAGAATACATTCCTGCTGTTTTAAGCCACAGGATACTAAGACAGTCCCCATACCCATCCCAAACCAAGCCTCTGGTATCTCTAGACCCAGTGGCCCCCCGAACTAGGGATGTGGACCCCATAGTCAAGTGTCCCAAGCTAGCCTCTATTCCCCAGACCAGGCTTCTGGATCTCAGACCAATTACCATTGTGGCCACAGAGACCCACAGTTACCCCCAAATTTGTTAACTAGATCCCAAGGCTCATTCAGCCACCCTCACCATTAAATAAGCCTCGGGATCCCCCATAGACAGTAACCTCCAACCTCTTCACCACCACAGCCTCGACAGACACCTAACATTGAGCTCCTCCCAAAGGGGCAGCTGGGACTCCAGTGTCAGCACCTCCAAAATGAAATAAACATTAGAACCCCTCTCGTTGGTTAACCCTAAACTCAGCATCTGGGCCCCAAGGTTAGTCCTCACTGGATATCAAGCCACTTCTAATCCAGGCGTCTAGGCTCCCCACGGTCTGAGGCTCCATGTCCGTCACCCCTAACTAGGGACCTGGGTTGATTAGCCTCAGACACCCCCAGACTAGGCAACAACACCCCAAACTCCATCACTCCTAAACCAGGTACAAGGAACCCCAGTGACAGTTACGTCAAGCCTTGGCAACTAGGCCTTGATGATCAGTAGCCCCAAATTGGATATAAGTATTAGGAAATTTTCATTAGTAACCCCCCCAAACTAGGCAGCTAGTCCCGCCTCTCAAATGCCCCTCCAAAACCAGGCTTCTGATACACAAGAATGACAGTTCCCTCCAGGGAGGCATTGGATGACAGAGTCAACCTCAGGTGACCTAGGGAGTCGCCGCTCAACTCGGCGTTTGGGTCCCAGCTCTCACATACAATGTGGACTCCCAGTTGGTCATCTCAATATCTGGGCAGCCTATAATAGGCACCCCTAAACTAGGCATCTGAATGGCTTCTTAGCTACCCCCAAACCAGTCATTGTCAGTTGGACCACTGAGTCTCCAGACTCACTCACCCCAATCTTGACAGGCAAAGCCCCACAGGCGGGCAGTCCCTTCTGGTCCAGGCAGCTAGGCCCCATGGTCATTGCCAAGGCAAGCCTCAGGAGCCGCCCAAAGTCCCCGTGCGAGCCCGCACTGTCACAGATCCAGAGCCTGGCGTTAGCACCCCAAATCAGGAACGTGGGCTCACAAACACCCAGAACTTGGTAGGAAGGACTCTGGTCACCCCAAATTCAGTATCTGAAACCCAGCATCCCATCTCCCCCCAGGAGGGATCTGGGTCCCCCATTTTCCTTACCTGCAATAATGAATCTCAACCGCCATAACCATTTGCCCCCTGAACTGAATTTTGCCCCTGGGGACCCTGTTGTGTCTCATTAAGACAGCCAAGCCCCTCCCATCCCCCAGCCAGAAAGCCCCGCGGCCCATGTGCCCTGGCCTCAGAGACCCCTCAGCCTAGCACTCAGGCCCCATCCTCAGCTTACACTGGCTACCTCCACCCCAGGGCCTGTCACCTTCGCACTCGTGTGTGGAGGTGCCCCCAGCCTTGAGAGCCATTGATTCTTTGTGCCACCGACATCCCCAAACCCAATAAGGGACCCTCCAGTGGATGCTGGGTCTTGGGGTCCTGACCCCCTGGCTCCGCAGTTCCAAATGCCCAACGCCCAGCGCCAGTAACCCCTAAGCAGGGCTCCACACCCGCAGCCACGCCCACTCCGAAGTCCACCTGTACCCGGCAAGCCCCACACCAGGGGGCCGGAGACCCCGGCTCAGTCACCACAGGGGCATCAGGCATCAAGCCTTCTCAGACTCGGCTGCATTTGGAAGGTTCTAGGGCGCTGGGCTCTGCACCCCAAACTAGAAGACCAGAGTGACAGTCCCTGCCACCACAAACATGAAGGGCACCCCCGCGTCTGCGCACCCCCAGCCACACCTCCACTCTCTGCCCCAAGCCAGTCAGCGGCCTCCCGTGCAGCCACGTGCCACACAGCTGGACGCCCGGCCCGATGCCCCACACCAGGCCCTGGACCCTGATCTCTGTCATATGAAATGGGGCTCCCACCCCCGTCATACCGCCCCGAACAGCACCACACCCTTGGTATGGGAACAGTGTCCGTAACACCAAGCATCAGCCCAAGTCAGGCCATCAGATCCCCACTCTGCTTCTCCAGGCTAGACAACCGAGCTTAGGCTGTCACCCCAAAGTAGATACCAGTCTCTGAGACCCCCGACAAGGCACCCCTACTCTCTGTCGTCCATAGGAGACAAGCTGACCCCCATCTCAACTCCTTCAAACCACTCAGTTTCTGTTACCCCGTCCCATCATCACATCATCCCCAGATAGATCATGGGAACTCCAACTCTTCACCCCAAGCTAGATGCCTGGCTCAGTCTCTGAACCTAAACTGAACTGCTGTTCACACAAATTGGCCCCAGACCCATGGACAGGCAGTCTCTGTCACCTGGAACTGAGAGACTGAATCCCCCATGGATGTCACCCCAAAGCAGGGCCCTCAACATCTGGTCTCATTGCCCCAACCTAGATGACTGATCCCAGTCTCCATCTCCCCAACTGGACAACCGAACCCCCATCACTGTCAATCCACACTGGACAATAGGGCCTCAGTCACTGTCACCCTAAACTAGAAAATAAGACCACAGTTTGTCACCCTATCCAGACAACTAGACCCACAGTCTCTGTCACCCCAAACGTGACAATGGGGGAATAAAGTCTGTCACTCCAACTGTCTTCACAAGTTAGCAAGCTGAGCACCAGTCTCCCCCCTCCCCGAGTATACAACCAAACCTCCAGTCTTAACTGGTTTGTCACCCCAAAATATCCTGGAGACATCACCTTCAGCCCCATAAAACTAGACAATCAGACCTCAATCTCTGCCACCCCAAATATACTCTGAGATCTCAGTCATTATCTCAGCAAACTAGACAACCAGACCCCCATTCTCTGTCACCCCAAAACACCCCGGGACCCCAGTCTCTGTCCTATAAAACTAGACAAACCTCCAGTCTCTGTGCCCCAAATGCTCCTTAGTACCTCCAGTTTGTCACTCAACACTAGACAACCAGACCCCAGTCTGTCATCCCAAATATCCTTACGGACCCTAATCTCTGTCCCACAAAACTAGGCAGCCAGATTTCCAGTCTGTCAACCCAAATGGTCCCTGGGACCCCGGTTTCTTCCCCACAACAACCAAGCCTTCAGTCTCTGTCAAATATTCCCGGAACCTATTCTCTGTCCCACCGTACCAGACACCTGACCCTCAGACTCTGCACCCCCAAACAAGGCAACAGCACCTCTAGGCTCTGTTATTCCACACTGAGCAAGTAGGTGCACGAAGTTATCACCTCAAACTAGAGCAGGGACCCAAAGCCCCTCTAGCCTTCCTCTTGTCCATCAGACTCATCTGCTGCCCGAAACTGGACAAACAGACCCCTCATCCCACTCATGCCAAACTAGACATGCAAACTCCCATTCTACATCACCCTAAACTAGACCCTAGAATCCTTGTCGTTTCATCCCAAAGTGCACAACTGATCCCTAATCTCTGTCATCCCAAACTAGACAACTAAATTCCTGGTCTCTGTCATACCAAGGCAGGTCCTGAATCCCAGAATCCTAGTCTCTGCCACCCCAATCTAGACAAATAAGCCCCCACTTATTTTTTTAAAGATTTTATTTATTTAGGGGCACCTGGGTGGCTCATTCAGTTAAGTGTCTGCCTTTGGCTCAGATCATGGTCTCCGGTCCCGGGATGGAGCCCTGCAGCAGGCTCTTCTCTGTCCTCTTCTTCCTCTGTCCCTCCCCTCTCTCTCACTCTCTCAAATAAATAAAATCTTTAAAAATATATTTTATTTATTTATTTAGAGAGAGCGTGCAGGAGCAAGGGGAGGGGCAGAGGGAGAGGGAGAGAGAGAATCTCAAGCAGACTCCTCACTGAGCACAGAGCCCAATGAGGGGCTTGATCTCATGACCTTGAGATCATGACCTGAGCTGAAATCAAGAGTCAGACGCTCAACCAACTGAGCCACCCAGGCACCCCTGAACTCCCCCTTCTTATGTCCAAAACTGGACATCTGGATCTCCAGTGTCTGGCCTCCCCATTAGAAAGAAACCTCACAGTCCTCTGAAATCCCAATCATGACAACCACGTCCCTAATCTCTGCCTCCCAAGCCAAACAATAGACCCTAGTCAGTCTGACACCCCAACTAGGCAACCAGAGTGTCTGCTGCCTCAAACTAGTCAAGTGGCCCCCCAATGTCTCTTACCCCAAACCAAAGCCCCAAACCCCACTGTCATCACCTAAACAGATAACCAGTCCTTTGGTCTCTATAACCCTGAACTGGACAATTGGCCTGTGCATCCGACACCCCAAATGAGATGACCACAAGCCTCAGACACCCCAATGGAATCCACCAGACCCCCGATTTCTGTTGCTCCAAACTAGTCACTGAATGCTCAACCTGGCATCCCAAACCTTAAAAGTTTGGAGTCCTAGCAACTAGATAGCATGTCTCCCCAAACTTGACCTTAGAATCCCAGCCCCCATCACCCCAACCTTGACAAGGCCCCCCCATCTCTGACAGCGAGAACAACTCCAGTCCCGGCCTCTCCCAACCAGACAAGAGACTCCCTAATCTGTCACTTAGAATTTGAGAACTAGACCCATTGTGTTTGTTCCTAACCCAAACTACACAAGCAGACATTCCCCCAAACTAAAAAATGCAACTCCCCAGTCACTGTCACCTCACACTAGCCAGTGAGACCCCTCAATCTCTGCTGTCCCAAGTCACACAGCAGGACCCCCAGGTCCCGCTACCCCACACTAGACGGCGTGGCCTGTGTTTGCTGCATCCAGGAGACAACACACCCCCATGAGGTCGTCTCCAGCCAGGGGACACCCTACCTTGTCATCCCAAACCAGGGTCCTAGACTACCAGGGTCATGCCCCCAAATTTGCCACCTAGATACGCACACCCCTTTTCTATCACCCAAAGCTGGACAAATGACCACCCGTCTCTGTCACCTCAAAGCTGATTACAGATCAATTTCTATTACCCCAAACTAGAAACTGGCACCCCAAATAAGACAACCAGATGCCCCGACACCTAAAATGAGGTATAGGCACTCCCTGGCTGTCACTCTGCACTAGACAGCTACTTTTTTTTTTTTTTAAAGATTTACTGGGGCGCCTGGGTGGCTCAGTCAGTTGGGCATCTGCCTTTGGCTCGGGTCATGATCCTGGGGTCCTGGGGTCCTGGGATCGAGCCCTGCATCAGGCTCCCTGCTCAGCGGAGAGCCTGCTTCTCCCTCTCCCTCTGCCTGCCACTCTGCCTACTTGTGCTCTCTATCTCTGTCAAATAAATAAATAAAATCTTTAAAAAAAATAAAAAAGATTTATTTATTTGAGAGAGAGAGACAGTTGAGCGAGCATGAGTGGCGGGAGGGGCAGAAGGAGAGGGAGAATCTTAAGCAGACTCCCCACTGAGCGTGGAGCCCGACATGGGGCTCGATCTCACGACCCTGAGATCATGACCTGAGCCAAAATCAAGAGTTGGATACTTAACCGACTGAGCCACCCAGGTGCCCCTGCACTAGACAACTAGATCCCTTGTCCCTGTCATGCCAAACCTGGACCCACAGGCTCTTTAATAACAAAGTCGACAACCAGACTCTCAATTTGTCACTCCCAACCAGCCAACTGGACTCCCAGGATCTGTCACCAAAATAGACGACCAGACCTTTGTCCCCTTGATGAGATACCAAGCCCTTGGTGTCACAACAACCTCGCAACCCAGGGTCATTCAGGAGGGGTGCACAGGGAATGGGCCTCCAGTCTTGACCACCCCCATAGAAACTCTGGTCTGAGGCATCTCAATAACCCAGCATCAGAATCAGGGACCTGTAGTCAATCACTCCCAGATTAGGCCTCTGGACTGAGTCTCTCTATCCCCCACCATCACCCCCCAGCCCCAGGCTGCCGACCACTTGCCTCAGTGATCTCAGTCCTGGTCCTTGGGCCCCTGGCCTTGTCACCTCCAAACAAGGCAGCCTGACCGTGTTCCTTCCAGGCTCGGCAGTGTAAACTGGACGTAGTGACCGCCCACCCTATGGGCACGAAGACTGTCTCCCCCAGGAGCACCGGCATCTCCATCGGCCGACAAAACGCCTTCTACTACCCCAGAAGTGGGACTGGGAGCCTGGCCTTGTTGTAGACCCAGGGGCCTACCTGGGCCTGGGGCTCCCAGGTTTTATCTCCCACAAGTCCGGCTCTGGCGCCCTCCCTGGAGAAGGTCCACAGGAAGCACTTTTCCGCCCTCTGGTGGCAGCCACTGGAAGCGCGCCCCTGGTGACTGGGACCAATGTGGACCCAGCCCCCCAGGCCCCCTGGTCTTCCAGTCTTGCTGGAAACCGAAGCCCGGGGCTCATCCTTGCCTGCTCCCTCCCACTCAGTTCCCATGCACATCAGTCACTAAGCTCCTTGTCCTGAATTTATCTTCCATGTCCCTGCCTCATCCTCCCTGGCCCCGTTCCCTCTAGCCCATCCCCACACACAATCCTAAAGGGAGATTTCTAAAATTCATACCCGGCCCTGCCCCCGCACTGGTCAAAACCATTCCACAGTCCACATTACCTTAAGCTAAAATCCAAAGACCTTCTCAATGGCTTGCAGGTCCTGTGTGATCTGGTTCCAACATCCTCCCCACCATCATCTACAGCTATTTCCTTCCCTCCCTTCACCCAGCCACAAGCGCTGCCTTGTCACTGAGCAGGTCCCACCCCAGGGCCTTTGCACTTGCTGTTCTCGATGGCTGGAATACTCTTCCCCCCAGACCCCCAAGGAGCAATCTCCTCGTCCCAGCAAGGCCCTGCCTCACCACGCTGAGTGAGCCTTCTCCTTCCACGACTCTCTAGTCTCTCCCAGTCCCATTTTATTGGCTTCACAAGCTTATCACTTTCTGAGTTTCCTGTTTGTTGGGTGTTTGGTTCGTGTATTGCTCGCGCCTCTCCCACTGAATGTGATCCCCGAGAGAGCAGGGGCCCATCTGTTTGCGGGGCTACTGTTTGTCCAGCGTGCCATCCAGCGTGTCCAGTAGACTTCAGGGTACGAGGCACAGATGTCACTTTATATTTTCTACCTAATCACATTTTAAAAAGTGAAGAAAAAAGTGGACAGAATAGGGGCGTCTGGGTGGCTCAGTCGGTTAAGCGTCTGCCTTCGGCTCAGGTCATGATCCCAGGGTCCTGGGATCAAGCCCCGCATCAAGCTCCCTGCCAGCGGGGAGTCTGCTTCTCCCTCTTCCTCTCCCCCACCCCTTGCTTGTGCTCTCTCTCTGTCAAATAAATAAATGAAATCTTAAAAAAAAAAAGTGGAAATAATAAATTTTACCTACAGGGCGCCTGGATGGCTCAGTCCATTAAGCGTCCAACTCTTGATTTCAGCTCAGGTCATGATCTCAGGGTTGGGAGCTCCTCACTCAGCAGGGAGCCTGCTGGAGATTCTCTCCCCCTTTCCCCCCAAATAAATAAATAGGGGCGCCTGGGTGGCTCAGTCGGTTGGGTGTCTGCCTTCGGCTCAGGTCATGATCTCAGGGTCCCGGGATCGAGTCCTGCGTCGGGCTCCCTGCTCAGCGGGAACCTGCTTCTCCCTCTCCCTCCATGCTCTCCCTAATTAATAAAATCTTGAAAAAATAAGTAAGTCTTTAAAAAATAATAATAAACTTACCTAGTAAATCCAACATACTACCCTTCCAACATATAACCAGCATAGAAAATTATTAGTAAGACATTACACCCTTTCCCACTAAGTCTTTGAAATCTGGTGTGGATTTTACACTCACGGCACATCTCGGTTCGGGCCAGCCACGTTGCAAGGGCTCAGCCGCCACACGAGGCAGGAGGATTCCAGAACAACGCTGAGTACTCTGTGGGCACTCACTAAAGCGCCTGCTCGATGATCGGTGAGCGGGTGAGTTTTGGTGATGACCCGCGAGGTCGGAGAGGCTAGGCGACTGCATTGCAAGGTCTTGGCGCTGTGGCCCGGCTTAGGCCACCGCACCTACCACTCTGCCTGTGGCCGCCTCCGTGTCCCTCCGGGCTCACGGAAATGTCGCCTCCTCAGAGAGCACTCCCAGACCAGCCCCCTCTGGAGCGGCTGCTCAGAGCCCGGCGCCCCGCTTTGTTGTCGCATCCGTCCAGTGTTCTCCCTGTCAGGCGTGTTCCTCGGTTGTCAGAGCTCCCGCACGGCAGACTCTGCACGTTATGGTGAGAAGCGGGTTCCGTCACTCCCACGTCACTCAGGGAAGAACCAAAGCCCTCACAGAAGCCTGCCCGTCCTCCACGTCCCCCCGCGAGTCCTCTCCAGCCGCAGGGGCCTCCTCGCTGCGCCCTCACCCCCCACCCCAGGCACGCTGCCGCTTCCCGGCCTTTGACCAGAACATTTTCCTCCTAAGGATCTGCAGCTGCTCCTTTGCTCAGTGGCAGGGCCTCACGGAGGCCTTCCTTCACCTGTACCTGTTCCAGAACCTTCTCTATGCAGGAGAGTTAACATAGTAGGCCGTCCTTAGAGAGGGCTGCTGACATAGTTGGCCCTCAGCCCGTGTCTGGGAGCTTGGATTCCAGAAGGCCTCTCCCCCGTGTGTCCTTGATAAGAATGACTCACTGTGGCTACACTGTTTGTGCAAATGATATTGTTTATGCCGAACACCTGCCTTCCTTTTGGGGCATCTGGAATTTCCCTACATGCTAGACCGAGGGTGCTTACGGGGCCACTTCCCAGCGGAGAGCCCGGGCACCGGGTCCCTCGTGAGCCTCCCTGGCAGACACCCATACCTGCTGGAGGAATGGAGCACAGCGTGTGGGAGGCCCCTGGGAAGCCTGCGCCTGGCTTTCTCTTGACTTTGCCCCATGTGCCTTTTCCCTTCCCTGATTTTGCTCTATAGCCTTTCCTGATGAATTACAGCTGTAGGTCCAACTACATACCGAGTTCTTCTAGCAAATCACTGAACATATGGGGTGGTCTGGGGTAACCCTGGCTCACTCGCCCCCCCAGAACTTACCACCATTTGCCATCCTATCATATATTTTTCATTAATTAATTAATTAATTTAAAGTAGGCTCCACGCCCAGTGTGGAGCCCAACCCAGGCTTTGAACTCACAGCCCTGAGATCAAGACCACAGCTGAGATCAAGAGTCAGGCCCTTAACCGACTGAGCCACCCAGGCACCCCATCCTCTCCTTTTTAGTGATTTATCTTGCTTATTGAACTCCCCCCATCCAGAGGACCCCTCTATCTTGGTCTCTGCAGTCCCCCCACGCCCCCTGCCCAGGCCCACAGAAGACCCTGGGAGAGATGTGCTGAATGACAACTGTTAACGGTTTTATTTCCACAGCTGGAATCCCTCCCCGGGCTTGGGACGGGAAGGAGGCCTTTGGCCAGGACCGCGGGGCCGTGCGGGGCAGGGGCGAACAGGGCCAAGGCAGCGGACTCGGGGGGCCCGCAGGTCCACATGCACCTCACACAGCCTCCATCTGCAGCTCTTCCCCGTCCACAGCCTCGGTCTGGTGGAACGCGGCGTGGGAGCCAATGACCACGAGGGTGGCTCCTGCGGGAAGATGGGCGGCTCAGGGCCTCGCTCCCTCACCTGCTCCCCACCGCCCAGCCCGGCCACCCGGAGCCTGTACTCACCCAGGACCCAGAAGACGGCAGAACCGGCACCGGCCAGCCAGAAGAAGGGAAAGGAGACGCCCCCAGCCAGAGCATACTGATGGGCTGGGGTTACCTCTCGGCCTGGGGGGCAGACAGCATTGGGGCAGTTCCAACACGCATGCCCTCTCCCCGAGGAACCCCTGATGCCCCAGCACCAGTCCAGTGTCACAAGCTCCGGGAGCCTCAGGATCGTCCAAACTCCTCATGCCAAGGCCCCCCAAGCCCTGGCCTCACCCGTTTCTCTGATGTTCCCACCTGAACAGAGCACACCTTCCTTACTGCAACCCCCCCCACACACACACAATCATGCTCACTGCTCTTCAGCCCCACTTCTGCTAGGAAGCTCCCCGCCTCCCACTCCCGCAGACCACGGCTCTCCTGCTCCCATCTGCACTCACATAGACCAGGAGTCTCAAACTGGTCACCCAAAGGCCAAATCTGATCTGTGGATGTGTTCTGGAGTCTGCACAATGTTCCCCAAGAACCTGATTTGTGGCTGCTGGATTAACTGAGTGATTGCACATAATAATATAAGATTTCGGGCTTCTTGGGGCAGACGGGAGGACCGGGTCTACATGCCCTGGTGGCTTTGCTCCAGGCGCTCCCTCCACGCCCTGTGCCTGCCTGACATGCCCCTCAGGTGCCAGCCCACCAGGGTCACGGACAGAACGAAGAAGTCTCTGAAAGACTCTGACTTAGGTCCTCCTGTTTGATCCCAGCCCGTATGGCCACTCTGAACCTTGAGCTTCCCCTGGGTGGAGACTCAGGCGCCCCTCTTTCTTCCCGGTGGTGCCCAGGGCCAGTCTGGGACCTCGGGAGCTACAAACCTCAGCTTCCCTCTTGGAACAGTCTCAAGATCTTTCTGGCCCCGCCCCACGAAGCGGGAAAGGACAGGGACACAGATCTAGGCCAGCGTAAGGTCGCCACCTGGTGTCCAATATGGGTACCTGCAGCTGATGCTTTCTGCAGAGAGGTGAGGGAGGATGGACGCGAGGAAAAGTAGGTTTAAAGGACAGGAGCCAGGTGAAGAGTAGGTTCTGGGGTATCTCCAGCTTTGAGAAATACCAGCTGGGGGGTCCGAGACTGGGTGGGGGCATCTGGTGTGTCTGAGATTTTAATGAACCGAGTTAGGGGGAACTAGTGTAAATCTACGCTTGGGCAGACCGGGGTTTGGGGTCTAAGGCTTGTGTTCCAAGACCAGGATTTGAAGGCTCAGGGAACCGTCTGGACAGGGGAGTTCTCACCAAAAAGCACAAACTTGGACTGCAACGTGCGCAGATAGAGGATGTAACAGGCGCCAAAAAAGACAGCCAGAGCCACCAGCAGCATGGGGGACGTCACCCTGGAGAAGGGTAGGGAGGCACCGGTCAGGCAGCTGGGAATGAGCCAGCCAGCGGGTCCCTGACCACCTACACCGGTGGACAGCAGGCTATGTCCCTGAGGCCGTGCGAGACCAGGTCACATCTGGTCACGCTGTGTCCCGGCCAGGCTGAGGGAGCAGCAGGGTCTGGGGCCTCGGGTGAAAAGCTCTGGCCGAGCTGTCCCGTGGGGGCGGGGCCGACCAGTGGGGGCAGGGCTCCCCGGTGGGGACGCGGCCTGGCCGGTGGGGCTGAGCGCGGAGCGGCGAGGCACTCACACACAGTACAGGATGAGGCCCAGGAACACGAACACGTAGTTGCTCTGGTAGTACTCCACGTTGCGCACGAGGCGCTGGCACAGCTCGCCCAGGTTGCGGGGCCGCGAGAAGCGCCGCTGGTCCACAAAGGAGCCCCAGGGCCGGATGGTCGCGCGGCGCCGCTCCAGCCACTCCCGGCCCGCGCCGGATGGGATCAGTTTCGGCAGCAGGGTCCTGGCGGGCGGCCCCGGGTTAGCGGTGGGCCGGGGTGGAGCCCGGACCCCCCCAACCCCCCACCCCCGAGCAAGAAGGGGGGCCGAAGGGGGCTGGACTCTGGGGCCCTGGGGGCGGGGGGAAGGGTCCAAGACTCCTGAATCCCAGAGGAGGAGGGGGCGGAGGGTCCAGGCTGCAGAGTCCTCGAATTGGAGAGCAGGAGCCCAGACTCTAGTGTCTGGGGCCCGGATTCCCGGGCCCCGAGGGAGGAGGGGGCGGAGGGCCAGGGCTCCCGGGTTACGGTCCGGGGCGTGGGGGGGGGTGGGGGCGGCTAGAGCCGGCTTGCTCACGTGGCGCTCAGCCCTTCCGCCTCGGCATCCTTCTGCTGGTCCTTCTCGGCCGCCATGTCTGCGTCCCGAGGGCTAGAACGGCTCTAACGAGCCCGGGGCCCAGCAGACCCCGGCGGCCCCGTCCGAGCCCGGCCCCACCCAGCGGAGCCGACGTGGCGCCGTTCGGGAGCCGCCGGGGGCGGGGGTTCTGCCGCCGAGCACTGTGGGAGTTGTAGTCCTCCTGATGTTAGGGAGGGTCTGGCTCGCGAAAACACCTTGGGAGACGCAGTCACGTAAAGCAACGCTAAGCGCCTCTGGGTATTGTGGGAATTGTAGTTTCAGAAGCGGGGCGTGCGGCGTCGGGGAGCGTGGGTCGTCAGGAGTGGGGGTGTCATGGCAGATCTAAAGGCGGAAGCAGGCGTCGTGTACTCCCTCCCCTGCAGGGTACGATGTGGCTCGTGGAGAACTGTCGTCCTGACTCTAGGGTGCATAAAAAACACCTAGAAGGCTTGATAAAACACTCAGATGTTCTGACTCTGCAGATTTGGGGTGGGGCCCATTTATCTACATTTCCTACGGTTCCGAGGTAGTGCTGATTCTACTGGTTCATGGACCGCATTTTGAATAGCGAGACTAGATAATTGGTGGGAATCTATTCCTTCCCCGGGGCAGAGGCTAGTGAGAGGTCTATGATTGCTGGAGGGGGTATCCGAGGTGGAGAGCAAAGCTCCCCCCACAGACCTTGAGCTCCCAGGGATGGATGAGTTAGGACTAGGGACCTTAGGATACCCCTTTCCCCTCAGATAGGAAGAGGGGAGTTGGGAAAGGGTTGAGAATTAATTAATTATTAATTTATTTTTTTATTTATTGAGGGCGGGGAAGGGCCGAGGGAGAGAGAGAATCTCAAGCAGGCTCCACGCCCAGTGCAGAGCCCAATGTGGGGCTCCACCTCAGAACCCGGAGATCATGACCTGAGCTGAAATCACGAATCAGATGCTTAACTGCCTGGGCCACCCAGGTTTGAGAATTTTTGAAAGAGGGAGTTGTTATAACTGAAAGAGCTGGGATTCTGGAGTCAGAGATGAAAATTTAGGCTGTGATGACCTCCCCGAACCTCAGTGTCCTCATCGGGACTGTGGATATCCTGATAGTACCACACTCACTCATGGGGTAATGATGATTCGGTTAAATGGTCCACGTACAGTGCTCAGAAGAGTCTTAATACTTGATACTCTTCAATAAATGGTAGTCGATATTATTGCCACCATAATATCATGAATGTTTTGATTATATCTAGAGTTAAACCTTCTAAAAAAATTATTTTAAGTAGGGGTGCCTGGGTGGCTCAGTCGTTAAGCGTCTGCCTTCGGCTCAGGTCATGGTCCCAGGGTCCTGGGATTGAGCCCCGCATCAGGCTCTCTGCTCCGCGGGAAGCCTGCTTCTCCCTCTCCCACTCCCCCTGCTTGTGTTTCCTCTCTCGCTGTGTCTCTCTCTCTCTGTCAAATAAATAAATAAAATCTTAAAACAAAACAAAACAAAAAAAAAACCTTAATAAAAAAAAAAATTATTTTAAGTAATCTGCATACCCAATGTGGGGCTCGAACTCACAGCCCTGAGATCCAGAGTCCCATGTTCTGCCAACTGAGCCAGCCAGGTGCCCCTTGCCTTCCTAAATTTAACAGTAACGTTAGGAGCTGCTGGCCCCTTGGATGTCCCAAGGCGTGGCTGGTGTCAGAGCCATGGGCCTTTCTTTTCCCTAGTTCCCACAGTCATGGCTCCCTCTCAGTTTTCACCCCTGCCCCTGAGTGAGTTGTGGGTAAATGGCCAGAGTTCTAAAGGGGTGCACCAGAAGAGCCTCAAGGAATCTATCAGGAAGCCTGGGCTCCCTTACATGGACTGGAGTTTCAGGGCTGGGTGGGACTGAAGAGTACCCAGGTAGAATATCCAGGTGACTCTTAACCCCAGCTGTCTTCTGAGACTCCCCTCCCTTTTGGTTTGGGCTTTGAGGCCTGCTGGAGGGCATTCCCATGGGGTGGGGGAGACAGCCCCTGCCAAAGGGGCTGGTAGAGCAGTAGGCAGGGAGGCCCCCTGTGTGGGGAAGGTCCCGAGCTGAAGCTAAATGAGCCATACTTTGAAGATCAGATTGGCTTGTTACTGTTTATTTCCCCTTTGTCAGCCCCTGGCCTTTAGTAGAATCTTGTTCAGGCTTCCCACTTGGGTCTACCTAGTTTCAGGAAATCAAAGGAGGACTGTGAGTGCACAATTAGCCCAGAGCGTTAATGGGGGAGCAGCAGCTGAGTTCAAAGTGAGGGGGGCAGCAGAGGTGAGCAGAAGAGCCCCCGAGAGGGAGATGAATCTTGGGGAGCAGAGAGTGGGAGGCCTCCTCCCACAGCCAACCTTGGGAAAGTTGGGTTTGGCTTTTGTTAGGAGAGCCGGTTGGGTTTCTTTATAGGAGGTGTCGAGCAGCATGGGCTCTGGACAGTGGTGTCCAGAGCAAGGATATTGGGGGGGGCGGCCCTCTGAGTGGGGTGTGGGGAGCTTTGAATCAGGGGACTTCAGGAGATGGGGCCTTGGCACAGGGGCAATGCGGGAGAGGAGCCCCTTGAAAAAGGGATTGTGGGAGAGATGGGAGGGTCCTTGAGGCAGGGGGATGGTGGGAGATGGCAGGGAGAGGGCGCCTAAGGCAGGTGGGCCCTGAATTAGGGGGATGGTGGGAGATAAGGGGGCCCCTGAAAAGACTGTGGGAGATGGGCCCTGGCCCTGTGCTCCCTCCAGTCTGAGGCCTCCTTCCTGCCTCTTGGATCCCCGGAGGAAGTGGAGCTGGGAACTTAGGAGGACCTCAGCACAGACAGTCAGAAACCAGGCTTATATCCCTGCTGTGTGACTTCAAGGAAGTTCCTGACCTGGGCCTCAGCTGTCTATGTGAGGACGGGTTGCCCCAACTATCCCAAACGGGGCGTTCCTGTGAAACCTTTCATAAGCCAAAATGGTGTAAAGTGAAGAGTATCCCCCACTTTCCAGAAGTTCATGCGATGCCACTTCGCCTTTACGAAAGACCTACATTAGCACCCGTTTTCGCTAAATGAAAGAAATCCAAAGAGGCTTTTCGCTTTTCTGAAAAAGACCATTGTGCGCTAACGTGGGTCAATGTAATTGTCAGGTGCGGCGGGCGTGTGCACACACTCACACTCACGGACTCTCTGGGCTCGGTCAGGAGGTCGGCCTCAAGCCAAGGGGTACTGCAGCCCACGCAGGATGTTGGAAGTCAAAGATTAACGATACCGGGTGGGAATGCAGAATGACCCCAGAGCTCTGGAAAGAGTGTGGCTCTTTCTACTAAAGCTAAACATAGTCTCTGCCACGATCAGCAGTCCCTCTCCTAAGCATGAGCCCAACAGAGATGCACACGTGTCGTCACAAGACACTGTTAGAACGGTCCTATTTCTAGCAGCTCCCAAAGCAACCCATACACGGGACAATGCGGGTGACTTTCACAGGTGTGCCGAGGACCAGACGCCAGACACACGAGACAACATGCTTGTAAGATTTCATTTATACCAAGTCCAAGAACAGGTGCAACTAAAGGATGATGACAGAAATCCGAGCAGCCTCTGGTGGGGGAGGGGCACTGACTGGAGAGGGGCATGAAGGAACTTTCTGGAACTTTCTGGGGGAAATGTTCTGTACCTTGATCTGGGTGGTAGTTATGCAATGTAAAAAAATTTTTTTTTGGGGCGCCTGGGTGGCTCAGTTGTTAAGCGTCTGCCTTCGGCTCAGGTCCTGGGATCGAGTCCCACATCGGGCTCCCTGCCCGGCAGGGAGTCTGCTTCTCCCTCTCCCACTCCCCCTGCTTGTGTTCCTGCTCTCACTATCTCTCTCTCTGTCAAATAAATAAAAAATCTTTAAAAAAAAAAAATTTTTTTTTTTTTAAGTAGGCTCCACGCCCAGAGTGGAGCTCAATGCAGGGCTCAAACTCTTGACCCCGAGATCAAGACCTGAGCTGAGATCAAGAGTCCGATGCTTGACCGACTGAGCCACCCAGGCACCCCGCGATGTCATTTTAAAACTCATTGAGCTGTACCCTTAAGATTTTTGGACTTCACTTGAAAGTCTATCTCAATAAAAAGAGCGAGAGAATAGCACAGTACTTAGAGGTTGCACAGCTGAGGTTCAGATCCCAGATTTGTCACCTCTCAGCTGTGTGGCCTTGAGCAGGTCACTTTCCCTCTCTGTGCCTCACACCTTGTAAGGAATGAATGAGCTGAGGCACGAGAGGGCAGAGCACAGAGTGGGCACTCAGTGAATCACCATCATCACCATCATCGTTGTCACCCGCATTGTCCCCCCTTTCCCCTTCCTCCTCCAATAGGAGAGGATTCTCAGTCTGACCCCCTTCCTCTCCCCTGGTCTGACCCCATAATCCCCCTGCCTGGTTATTTGAAGCTGCTCTCGCTGTAACCTCGGTTGGGTCTAAAACCCCATGACTCGGTGACTCCGTGATTCCATGGCTCCTGGGGTTATGTGGATCACTGGCCATGGGTGCCAGCACCAGGGACACCACCCGCTCCCACCCCTGGGGCCAGAAAGCAAGCACAATACACACACACACACTTCTCTCTCCCCACTGATATATTTGATAATTGTCCAGAACCAGAGATGGCATCAGTCGGGGGGGGGGGGGGGGAAAAAAGA
>NW_022589755.1:11260161-11300575 GCF_004348235.1 Phoca vitulina
GGAGAGGAATAGTGACACAGAAAAGAGAGAGAGGGAGAGAGGGGTCGGGGGGTGGGGTGGAGAGAGCAGCCAGCCAGAGTGGGGAGGGGGGGAGGCAGGAGATAAATTGAGGGGGTAGGGGCCAAGGTGGGGCCACGGGGAGAGAGGGCCCCTCCCCCAGAATACAAAATGGGAGGACAGGTGGGGGCTGTCCTGGGCTTGGGGGGGCAGGGAAGAGACGGGCGATGTGGGGGGGTGAGGTCAGTAGTAGGTTTCCTTCTCCACCCAACCTGGAGACAAAGAGAGAGAGAGAGACATGGAGAAGGGCATAGGACAGAGACAGAGACAGAGACAGAGAGGAGGGGGACCGGAGAAACCGGAAGGGAGAGGGAGGGATGTGGGGGAGACAGAGAGGTCAGCACAGTGCTCTGCCCCCCCACCCCTCCACCTGCGCCCCTGCCCCCCAGCCTCGCCCTCCAGCCGGTGAGCCCCCTCACCCCCCGGGTTCCTGCGCAGGATGAGTTTGCGGATCTCGTCGTAGACGAAGATGAGGAAACTGTAGGGGAAGGCACAGAACCACCAGCTGGGCCTACAGAGATGGGAGAGCAGGAGGGCGTCGGTGAGGGGTCGTCCCGGGGGACAGAGAGGCGGAGTCTGGAGAACAGGAGGGCCACCCTGGGGGGGATTCTCCCTTGCCCTCTGGCCGGGGCTGCGGGCTGCGGCCCGCGGCCCGCCGAGTGCCCCTCTGTGAGGATGTCCACCGGGGGGGCTCAGTGGCATCAAAACAGAGACCGTGGGGCGCCTGGCCGGCTCAGTCGGTGGAGCAGGCGGCTCTGGATCTCAGGGTTGTGAGTCTGAGCCCCACACTGGGTGCAGAGGTTACTTAAAGATAATAAAATCTTTGAGGAAAAAAAAAAAAAGAACAGGGACTGTGATGGGGGGGTCCCCAAAGAGACAGCAGGAGAGGTGGGGCTTGAGAGCCACGTGGGGTGTGTGAGGATGTCCCACAGGGAAGGCTCCTGGGAGGATCCTGGGGCAGGCGGCGGGGAGCGCGAGGGGCACTCACTTGAGAGGGTACATGCGGAGGGCCACGTCCATCCCAGGGCAGTAGGACAGGAAGGCGGCGAGCGCCGTCTCCTCAAATAGCCCGAAGATCAGGATCTTGTTCCTGGTGGCACAGGCAAGGCTGGACATTACCCGGCCCCCAGCCCCCCAGGGACAGGCACAGCCAGAGGTGCACGGAGACAGACAGACAGCCCTGGGCTCACACGGACAGAGCGACGAACAGGGAGACAGAGAGATGGCAACAGAAGAAAGGCAGACCGACAGAGACAGCAACACACAGACAGGTGTGGAAGGGGGACCCCAAGTGACACCCTCGCCCCCCCAATACACACGGAGGGACAGATGGAGAGAATCCACGATAGATGTGACCACGCGAGAGGAAATCACTCAGGGGTAAAGACAGACACACGGATGGGACAGAACAGAGCCTCGTGCCGCCGGCCCTCACTTCATGCCCTGCTGGAAGACTGAATTCCTCCGGGTCTTGCAGATGATCAAGTCGGCCCACTGGACGACCACGATGCTCACGAAGAAGGCCGTGTGGCACGTGAACTCCACCACTTTCCTCTGCTCGTACGTCTGCAGGAGCGATGACAAGCATGCGGGGCGGCAGTCAGCCCCAGCCCGGGACCCACATGCCCCCCCACCCCCGGTCTGCACCCCCTGCACCGGCCCAGGGCAGGCGGGGGCTCTGTCCTGATGGGGCCTCCCCTCTGTGGCTGGTGAGGCAGAGCATGGCCAGAGGTCACGAGCACCTCGGTGGGCTGGGCCACGGGCGCCAGGAGGCCCAAGCCCCGGGCAGGGGTCTCGATGCTGCTCCCGGGGCAGAGGGGTCGTCCTAGGAAGCAGCCCCCCATGGCTGGGACAGCAGACGGGAGCTCCTGCCTGCTGTGGGCAGAGGTGCTGACTGGGACACCCCCCAAGTGCTGCAGGGCCCACCCACTCACCCACTGCTGCCCGTAACTGTCCTCCAGGTCATTGACGGTGCGGTCGTCCCAGTTCAGCCGGATGCCCACCAGGTTGCTGGGCAAGAAGCCATTTTCTGCCAGGATCACGAAGTAGGAAAAGAAGCCGCCGAGAGCCTGGATCATTCCTGGAGGGGGGAGGAGATGAGGAGAGGCTCAGGTCGGGGCCAGCAGCCAGCCCAGTGCACCTGGGAGGCCCTGTGAGACTCCCACTGGGAGCTGGGGGGAGGCTACCTCAGAACGCACTGCGGAGCATCATCTGAGGCTGGGCTCCCGGCGTGCCACCTGAGAGCGCCACCTGGTGGTGAGCGCCTGCCATGGGCCACCTGGGACAGGAGCCTCTGGGAAGGGACTCACCTGGGGGCTCTCCCCCACCTGACCCAGGCCACCTAAATAAAACCCTGGGAACCCCCCAGGTTTTGGTCTGACAGGCTCCCCGATGCAGGAATGATCTCCCCGGGCCTCTGACCACCACCATTGAAGCCTCTGCTTTCTGGGACACTCCCAGCAATGGGGAGCTCAGCACCTCCAAGGCTCTGCACGTGGTGCCCCCAGCAGCAGGGTGAGGAGGAGGTGGCACGGGATGGGGGTCACTCCTGCCCCCAGAGCGCTCACGGGCTGATCTTGTCTTGTCCACCACGGAGGGGGATTGAGCAGGGGGCTCTGCAGTGGCCAGCCTGGCGCCAACCCTGATCTGCCACTCGGTGTCCCATGTGCCCCTCAGATGCACCCCCAGGCCCGTCCTCCACCTGTCCTGGCCCTACCTTGGGGAGCACTACCCTTCTGCAAGTCACTCCTCCCAAACCTCCAGCACCAAATCCTGCTTTCAGCCCACTCATCCAACACAAGGTTCCAGAGTACCCACTATGGGGCAGGCACTGGGCATCCACCCATAAACCAGGTGGGGTCCCCCGTCCTCACCAATCTGCCCATAGGCCATGCTGATGAGCCTCTCATTGACCAGCTTGTCAGTACGTGGGTTCCTGGGCTGTCTCTTCATGATGTCACTCTCTGCAGCCTCGTATGCCAATGAGATGGCAGGGACCTGGGCAGGAGAGGCCATGTGAGGAGGAAGTGGGGGGCCCTCCCCTCCCAGGCCCCAGAAGGTGGCTGGGGCTCACCATGTCCGTGCCCAGGTCGATACAGAGGATGGTGATGGTACCCAGAGGCAGTGGGATGTTGGCCATGATAAACAGCAAGAAGGGTGTGATCTCAGGGATGTTGCTGGTCAGGGTGTAGGCAATGGACTTCTTCAGGTTGTCAAAGATCAGGCGGCCTGAGGCAGGGGCAGGCTCAGATCCCATCCCAGGCCCCCTGGCCCCCGCCCCTTCCCTGCCCAGTCCCCGAGTCCTTTCCAATCCACCCTCCCACCTGTCCACCTTCCCGCGCAAACATTCAACCATGGCACCCTGTTCAAATATTCTTGGAATATAGCCACTTGGGAAGACCATTTGGCAGTTTGTATTAAAGTTAAACACCCCCCTACTCTATTGACCCGGTAATCCTACTCCTAGGACTGTTTATGTCCACCAAAAAGCAAGTACGAGAAGGTTCACCATAGCATTAGTCCCCATAGCCAAAACCCAGAACTGACCCCAATGCCCATCAGCATGCAAGTAGATAAATGAGCTACGGTCCCTCCATACAACAGAATACCACTCAGCAAGAAAAAGGAATGAGCTGCTGACACACCCAACTCCACGGAGGAATTTCACAGATGTCATGTCGAGTGAAAAAAGCCAGACACAAAAGCACTCATATCGCATGACTCCATTTAGATGAGGTTCAAAACTATTGTATGGTGCTAAAAGTCAGAATACAGTTTATTTCTGGGAGGGGAGCTATGGGCCGGAGGGAACCTGACGAAACCCTAATGGGGCTGGAAATGTCCTTTATCTCGGTTGGGGTCTAGTGGTTGCATGGGTGTACACGTGTAAAAATTCACCAAGCTGCCCAGCTTACTGTGCGCACGTCATATCTCAATACGAACTCAATCAGCCCAGTGTGTATAGAGTAAAAAGAAGCTAGGGGCACCTGGGTGGCTCAGTCAGTTAAGTGTCACGTCATGATCTTGGAGTCCAGGGATCAAACCCCACATCGGGCTCCCTGCTCGGTGGGGAGCCTGCTTCTCCCTCTGACTCTCCCCCCTCTTGTGCTCTCTCTCTCTCTCAAATAAATAAAGAAAATCTTTAAAATAAAAAAAAAAGAAGCTAAAGATTAACCCAGCCAGCACTGCCTCCCACCCTCTCGGGTGCGCTGAGAGGCATGAGCAACAAGATAATGTCATTCACGTGGAACAGAAAGGCAGGCTGCACGGTGGTACGAATGGTCTGATCACCTTTGTGTAAAAGTAAGACCCACTCTTTCCTATTCCCGCAGTGCATCCTCTGCCTTTCACAAACTGCTGGTGTCTCTTCCTAAAGTATTCATGGAGGAAATGATGATTGAAATGTGCTTCAACATAATCCAGGGTGTATGTCGAGACGAAACAAGATGGGCCATGAGTGGTGATGGAGCTGGGGGATGGGGACGTGGGGGTCCACTGTGCTCTTTGCTCTGCGGTATATCTAGAATTTCCCCTACTGGAAGTTAAACTTTGTGGGGGTTTTTTTTCCCCCACCTCCAAGAGGCCTGCCTTGCCCACCCTTATCTGGGTATGACCATGGTTATTATCTATCATGCATAGCACTTGTTGGCTTCTCAGCACTTGCCACAATTTACAACTATGTTTGTTATGTTACGATTCATTTGTTAACTTGTCTAAAGCTGCCCCTCCCAGCTCCTGGAGGGAAGGGACCCTGTCTGCTCTGCTCCCGACTCTCTCTCCAGCACCAGGCAAGAGACACAAGGTAGCAGCCCAGTGCATGTCTGGAAGGTGTGACCGGTGTGTCCATAAGAGTGTGCACTGCATACACATAGATGTCTTGGGGAAGGAGAAAAGATTAACCACGATGTCTTCTGGGACAAGGAGGCAAGGGATAAGAGCATTTAATTTGTCACTTAAGGCTCTCTTTTATCATGCATTATTTTTTTACCCTGGGGACATTTCAACCGGGAGAGAGAAACTGGAAGAAAATGCACCACAGCATGAATAGTGATTATTTCTGGATGGTGAGGTTATGGGTGATTCCAATTTTCTTCTTAATGCTTGTCTATATTTCCTATAATTATCGGGAATTGCTTTGATGATCAGAATAAAATTAAATGTGAACAAGCTCCATCTGTGGCCACATCAAGGCCCATCAGGAGGCGGCGGTGCCCATCGGCTCCGCAGTCTGGACTCAGTGTTCCCGGCCCCAGACACCAGGTCCGGCCCCACACACGGGCCCCCTCACACACCTTGCCCGTGCACGCTCTGTCCCTCTGCCCGCAGCTCCCTTCCCTGGCACCCCTCTACCTGAACGTTCCAACTCGGCCCTTGGGACTCCACATAGTGATTCCTATCCACTCTAGAAGCTTCCTTTGCCCCCCTGACCCCAGGCTGGGTGAGGGGCCCCCACAGGGCTCCCGAAAGGACCCTCGGCTTCCCCGTGGTTGCCCTTACAGGCATTTTAAAAATGCTTCTACGTCTGCCTCGCCTGCCAGACTGGGCCCCAGAAGCACGTCAGCTCAGCCCTGCCCCCAGGGAGCCCCCAACCCCACTGGGCAGAGGAAGACTGGAAAGGACAAGCTGCAGGCTCCACTGGGGCTCGGAAGGATTCTGGTGTCTTCCTACCGCGCATTCCGCCACAGCCCTGGCCGGTTCCTCTTGCCCTTCTTGGGGCCTCTGGCAGGAATCCCAGTCTCCAGGGCCTCCCTGGCCAACTCACCCTCCTCCACACCCGTGACAATAGAGGCAAAGTTGTCGTCCAGCAGAATCATGTCCGCTGCCTGCTTGGACACGTCTGAGCCGGCAATGCCCATAGCCACGCCGATGTCAGCCTTTTTCAGGGCGGGGGAGTCGTTCACACCATCCCCGGTCACAGCCACGATGGCTCCCTGCAGGGAGAGGGGGTGAGGATGACGCCCAGAGGCCCGGCCCCAGCCCCCTCCTCCGAGGGGGGCCTCAGCCCAAGCGCACCTGTCTCTGGCAGCCTTCCACAATAATGAGCTTCTGCTGGGGGGACGTGCGGGCGAAGACAATCTCGGTGTGGTTCTGCAGGATCTCATCGATCTGCTCCGAGGTGAAGTCCTTGAGATCGGTGCCATGGATCACGCAGGCCTTGGCGTCCCTGGGAAGAGCAGAGGGCTGGTCAGGGCATATGGGGGTTCATGGACAGCCAGGCAGGCCGAGCCCACAAACAGGAGAGGCAGGAAGACCGGGCTCTGACACCGAGGCTCAGGAGGTGTAAGTGACTTGCCCAGTTCACACAGCTCGTGAGCAGGGAAGCTCGGATGCAGCCCTTCCCCACGCTGCCCGTCCTCACACGTGCAGGAGGCGTGGCACCCAGGTGCTGAGAGCCGAAGGAAGGTGGACAGGCCGTCCCGGAGGGAGGCCGGAGTTGGGGGGGGGGGACGGGCCTCACCGGGGGTTGACCTGGCTGACGGGAATGTTGAGCCGGGCAGCAATGTCCTCCACTGTCTCGTTGCCCTCGGAGATGATGCCCACGCCCTTGGCGATGGCCTTTGCCGTGATGGGGTGATCACCCGTGACCATGATGACCTGCGGGCATTGTTCGGGGATGGTCCAGCCTCACCGCCGGCCCCCCGGGGGGCCCCGCCTCCGCCTCCCCGGCTGCCCCAGGCCACACCTTGATGCCCGCGCTGCGGCACTTGCCCACTGCGTCGGGGACGGCCGCCCGGGGCGGGTCGATCATGGACATGAGGCCGACGAAGCAGAGGTTGTCCGTGGTAAAGTTCACGTCGTCGCAGTCGAAGGCAAAGCCCTTGGGGAACTGCTCCTCGGGCAGGTAGTAATGGCAGAAACCTGATGGCAGGATGGGGTGAGGGCATGAGGGCTCCAGCCTCGGACGGCCACCCTCCCCGCCCACAGCTCTCGGCCGCCAGCGTCCCTGCTGTCAGGGCAGCCCCAGCCGGGGGCGTAGTCTGTCAACATTCATCCCCTAAAGATGCCTTCCCCTCTCGTTCATACACACACTCGCTCATTCATTCATTCATTCATGATGCATTCTGGGAGGGCCTATTCTGAGCCAGGCTCCGGACAGCCTCACGCCCCTCCAAACCCTCAAGGGCTCCCCCACCAAGTCAGCCCCACCCGAGGTACGCACCCAGCACACGCTCGCCCAGGCCGCCGAGCTCCAGGTAGGCGTTCTGGAAGGCCTCTTTCATCTCCTCGTCCAGGGGCTGCTCCTTGCCCTGCAGCAGGATGGTGGAGCAGCGGTCCAGGATGCGCTCAGGGGCGCCCTTCATCACCAGCAGGTACCGGTTGTCGTTGGGGTCCTCAGTCTCGTGGATGGAGAGCTGTGGAGAGGGTGGGGGGCGGGCATGCCTGAGCCTCGGCGGGACCCAGCTGGGGGAGGGGACGGCCCCCACCCTCCGCCCAGAGGCATGGGAGCCAGGACAGACCACAGCTGGGGCTCCCCCAGAATGCAAAACTCTCTGCCTCAAACTCTCTACCCAAGAGATCTCCATCTGGTTCTCAAAGTCTCTCCCAGAGATCCCGGCTCACCCCTGCCCATTTCTGTCTCTCCATCTCACAGATGTTTCTGCCCATGGGGCTCGCTCACAAAAATCATGGACATCCCTAGGATACATGGCCCTCTCCCTGCCTCACCTGGCTTCCTCTCATCCCACATCTGACCTATCACCAAATCTGCTCAGCTCATCTCTCAAATACACCCAGATTCTGACCTCTTCTCACCTGCTCCCCTGCCCTCCCCGTCCGGCCACCCTCATCTCTCATAGGGAATATCACATTGAGTCTCTGTGTCTGCCCTCCCCAGCCCATAATACTTCCTCCCCACAGCAGCCAGGAGGATCCTTTAAGAAATGTGAGTGAGTGGAAAACGGGGCAGCCACTTTGGCAAATAGTCTGACAGCCCCCCAAAAGGCTACAAGTAGAGTTACTAGATGAGCCAGCCATTCCCAGGGACACACACACCCGAGACACACAAAGTGTGTCCACACAGAAACGTGTGTGTGAAGTTCCCAGCAGCATCACACACAGTAGCTCAAAGGGGCGAATGACTCAAATGTCCGTCAGCAGATGAAGGGATCAACAAACTGTGGACTATGCAGACAACGCAACATTACCCAGCCACAGAGAGGTCCGGAGTACCGACACACACCACAACGTGCGTGAATGGACCTTGAGAACATCACACGAAGTGAAACATGCCAGTCACAAAACACCACGTATCGTAGGATTCCATTTATACGAAATGTCCAGAATAGGCCAACGCATAGAGACAAGAACGTAGATGAGTGGTTGCTTAGGAATCAGACGAGATGGGGGAGGAGGGGGAAAATAGCTAAGGAGTGTGAGGCTTCTTTTTGACGTGATGGAATGTTCCATAACTGTGGAGCTGATTGCACGTATCTGTGAATATACCAAAATGCTGAATTACGCACTTTATGTGGGTGATCTATGATATATGAATTATATCTCAGTGAAACTCTTTTTAAAAACATGAGTCAGGTCCCATCTCTCCTCCGCACAGAGCCCTCCCGTGGCTCGTGTCCCTCTTAAAAGTCCACACCTGAGTCTTCTCCACGGCCCATGAGCCCAAGAGGACCTGGCCAGGTACCCAGTGCCCTTACCTCCAGCACACTCCCTGGCTCCCTGCTCCACCATCCTGGCTGCCTGGCTGTTGTTCAGACACATCAGTACACTCCTGCCTCAGGGCCTTTGCACATGCTATGCCTACTGCCTAGAACACTCTTGCCCCAGACACCTGCAGCCAGCATATTCTGTACTTCCTCATGCTTTTGTCATCGTCTGTCTTCTAGCACTAGACTGTCCGTTCCATGTCCACTGTTTCACTCACTGCCAAAGGTACCCCAGCACCTAAAACATGCTCCTGACGTGCGGTGGCTGTTCAAGCAAATATTTGTGGAATGAATGAGAGCTCTCCGGCGGGTCCCCACTCTCTGCTATAAGAAGATCTTTATTCCTCTGCCTCCCACTCCGGCAGAGACCTTGCTCTCACTCCCTGGGTCAGCCTGTTCCTCACCTAACCAGGCGGACACTATCATTCCCATTTCACAGATGGTGAAACCAAGGCTCTGGAAGGTTAGTAACTTGTCCAAAGCAAGGGGGGCAGTGGGGCAGAGGTGACCGCTTACAGGCACGACCGAGACACTTAGGGCCAGGCTAGCTCTCCTAGACAGCCCTGGAGTACCTGGTATTTGTTGGTGGAATTGAAGGGAATCTCAGCCACTTTCTTGTTACGTTCGCGCATCAGCTTCACGGAGCCAGACGACAGTTCGATGCACTTGAGCAGGGCGGACTCAGAGGCATCCCCAGCCACATCCCTCTGGGGGCACAGAGGGCCGTCAGAGCAGAGCAGTGGCGGTGGCCACGGGCAGGGCCGAGGCGAGGGGGGCAGCCGGACCCACCTTGAGCACAGGGATGTTGTCCTGACCTCCCTTGAAGACGGCGCGGTTGCAGAGTCCAGCGATGTGGGACAGGGCCACCCAGGTGTGCGAGCTCTTGTCGAACGAGGTTCCTGAAGGAGGCACATGTCCCCTGTCACAGCGCCTCGGGGCCAGACCCCCTCGGTCCCCGCCGGGGCCCTACCCTCACCTGACTGGTCCTCCGTGGTGTCGGCCTCGTGGATCTGGTTGTCAAACCACATGTGGGCGACCGTCATGCGGTTCTGGGTGAGGGTCCCTGTCTTGTCTGAGCAAATGGTGGATGTGGAGCCCAGGGTCTCGACAGCCTCCAGGTTTTTCACCAAGCAGTTCTTCCGAGCCATGCGCTTGGCCGTCAACGTCAGACACACCTGGGGGGGGGCGCAGCGGGGGCGGGCCAGTCATGGGGACCGCCGGGCGGCAGGCTTGCACCAGTGATGCGAGCGCCCGCGACCCACCCTGGGTGGCCCGTCCAAGGAAAGAGCGCTGCCCCCGAACACCAAGCAGCAACAAGACAGACGCACACACAGAAGAGTGTTGCTGTCCGGCAACTCCATCCCAAGGCACGGACCAACAAAAGTGGGCTCGGATGCGCCCCCAAAGGCAGCTACTGTTCTGTGCACAGCAGCTTTCTTCCTAATCGTCCCGAACGAGAAACAACGTCTACTAACAGCAGAAGGGGGAAATAAACCGCAGGGGGAAAAGGTGGCATGATACACAGCAATGGGAAAGAGCAGGTCCGGCTTCTTGCACCTTCAAGGATGAAGTTCAAGAACATCGTGTCCAGCATAAAACTGAGCCCGAAGCAAGGGTTTGGACTCAATTATTCCGTTGCTATGCAGTACGGTGATGCTGCTGGAAGCCAGGGTAGGGGTAACCTTTGGGTTGGGGGGAAGAAGCCGGACAAGGTCTGGAGGGGGTTTCTGGGGAACTCAGTCTGCGTGCCGCCCACCTGCACGCGCCCAGACTCACAGCCGGGGCATCCATACGCGTGACCCCACATCTGTAAAAAGCCTTGGACCTACCCTGGCTTTGCACATGCTAATGGGGAAAACGCTGCAGGAGATGTTAAGTAAAAAGAATCAAGCAGCAGAAGAGAATTCCTGGGACGGTCTGGTCTATGTACTGTCAGCGCTGAGCCACAGGCTGGAACACGCCCACACCTGCCCGGGAGCGGTGTAGACGATGCACTTCTGTGGTGGGGCTGACTGCTGGGCAGCAGGGCAGGGCGGGGGCGTTATTTTATTTTATTTTTTAACTATTTTAATCTATTCTTTAGACTTTTTACCATGGGGGTGCACTTGCTTTTTTTTTTTTTTTTTAAGATTTTATTTCTAAGTCATCTCTACACCCAACATGGGGCTTGAACTCACAACCCCGAGGTCAAGAGTCATGTGCTACCCTCACTGAGCCAGCCAGGAGCCCCATGAGGGTGTACATCTTAATTGTGTAAGTTAACTTAGACAGTGATAGGACTGACGGGGCGCCTGGTGGCTCAGTCAGTTGAGCCTCCGACTCTTGATTTTGGCTCAGGTCATGATCTCAGGGTCGTGGGATCGAGCCCTGTGTCGGGCTCTGCGCTGAGCAGGGAGTCTGCTTGGGATTCTCTCTCTCCCTCTCCCTCTCCCTCTGGCCCTCCCCCTGCTCACTTACTCCCTCCCCGCCACCTCTTTCTCCAAAAAAAAAGAAAGAAAGAAAAAAAAAAGAACATGATAGGCTGTTAGCCCTTCATGCTTTGCAGTGTGCCTCAAGATTTTTGTTTGTTTCGTTAAGAAGGCCTTCTGAGTCCCCAGACCCAGTCATTCAAGACCCAGGAGGCTCGGCCCTCAGTGTGCCAGCTGTCCGCCTCAGGAACATGGCAGTCAGGCCCCCAGCCCCCGCCTCCCTCAGACGTGGGGTTCCGGGCCTTACAGTGACGGTGGCCAGCAGGCCCTCTGGGACATTGGCCACAATGATGCCGATGAGGAAGATGACAGCCTCGAGCCAGGTGTATCCGAGAATGAGGGACAGGATGAAGAAGGAGACGCCCAGGAAAACGGCCACGCCGGTGATGAGCTGGATGAAGTGCTCGATCTCGATGGCGATGGGCGTCTTGCCCACCTCCAGGCCTGAAGCCAGCGTGGCAATGCGGCCCATGACAGTGCGGTCACCGGTGGCCACCACCACGCCGCGAGCCGTGCCTGGGGGGCCAGAGCAGGGTAGGCTGAGCTGGGGATGGGGTCTCGGCGAGGTTCGGGGGGCCCCGAGCCCCAGACGCACATCCCTCTGTCTGGACCAGCCCTGCCCCAACATGGGTGCCCCCACCACACCCTGCCGCACCTTCCACGCAGTTGGTAGAAAAGAAGGTAATGTTCCGAGTCTCCAAGGGGTTGTCGTGTGTGCAGTCAGGAGAGCGGGTCTGAGGTTCCGATTCGCCGGTCAGGGAGGAGTTGTCCACCTGAGGGTGGGTGAAGGGACAGAGGGCTCAGCCCTGGGGTCAGGGAGCACTTGTCCAGAGGACATGGGGCTGAGGCTGTATGCATGGAGGTCGTAAGGAGAGGCCTGGACACCTGGGTGAAGGAGTGGTGGCCGGGGGGCTAGAGGTTGGGCTCTTGAAGGTGGGAAGCAGAGGCTTCTTGCCAAGGTCTAAGGTATTGATGCGTCTGGGGGGTGGGGACCAGGGGTCTGGATTCCTGGATCCTGGCGAAGGTGGGGCTGGGGGTCTGACCCATGGGTCTGAGGAAAGAGCGGGGCAGGGCCCTTATTCTTGGGTGTGAGGGAGGAGAAGGCTGAGGGCAAGACTTCTGGGTTTGAAGGAGGGGAGGCTAAGGGTCTGGACCCCTGGTCTGAGGGAGGAAGGTGTCGGGGGTCTGGACCCCTGAGTCTGAGGGAGGAGGGGGCTGGGGGCCTGGGCTCCTGAGTCTGAGGGAGAAGGCGGCTGGGGCCTAGAGCCCTGGGTCTGAGGGAGGAGGGGGCTGGGGGCCTGGACTCTTAGGTCTGAAGGAGGAGGGGGCTGGGAGCACGATTCCTGAATCTGAAGGATGGGGGTTGGGGGCCTGGACTTCTGAGTCTGAAGAAGAGGGGGCTGAGAGCCTGGACCCCAGAGCCACTCCAGGAAGGACAGAGCTGGGCCCCAGGTCCCGGTCCCACCTTGCAACCATGGGCTGAGATGATTCGTAGGTCGGCCGGGACTCGGTCTCCACCCTTGATCTCCACCAGGTCCCCGACCACCACCTCCTCAGCGTTCACCTGCATCTTCTCACCCTCTCGGATCACCAGGGCTTGCTGGGGGCCGAGTGGAGAAGAGTCAGTGCCCCAGCTCTCCGCCTGGGCTTGGATGGCACACCTCACCCCCAACCTCCTACTCCCACCTGACCCCTTCCGGGACCCCCCTCACCTGGGGAACCATGTTCTTGAAGGACTCCATGATCTTGGAGCTCTTGGCCTCCTGGTAGTAGGAGAAGCAGCCGGTGATGATGACCACAGCTGCCAGCACGATGCCCAGGTACAGCTGTGGGGGGGGCACAGGGTTGTACCTCAGAGCCGCTCCCTACCAGCCTCACCCCGAGATTTGTGGAATCCGGGAAAGAAACCCTGAGTCAACAGGAGCGGGCGGGGGGGGGGGTCCGTATTTATGTGTCTGACCCCAGGTTTTGTCTACTTGAGGGTCCGTGTGTCCTTCTGCCTGTTCATGTTTGGGTCCCTCTTTCCGCACATGGGGTGTGTTTGAGTCTCTAGGTCAGCCCATCTCTCGATTTTGTGTGTCCACCTGTCTTTCTGCCTGAGTTTGAGAATCTGAGCGTATGCTATTATCCATCCACGTGTCTGTCTGTGCTTAAGTCAGTGTGTCTGTCTGACAGTCTGCATGCCTGGCTTTAAATTTATGGGACTGTGTTTGAGTCTCTGTATGTGGATCTCTGTCTGTCTCTCTCTGCCTGGGTCTGAGACTCCATGTCTGTCTATCTGCCTATTTGAGTTTTAATCTCTTTTTTTTAAAGATTTTATTTATTTGACAGAGAGAGACACAGCGAGAGAGGGAACACAAGCAGGGGGAGTGGGAGAGGGAGAAGCAGGCTTCCCGCTGAGCAGGGAGCCCGATGCGGGGCTCGATCCCAGGACCCTGGGATCATGACCTGAGCCCAAGGCAGACGCTTAACGACTGAGCCACCCGGGCGCCCCTTTTTAAGTTTTATTTATTGGGTAATCTCTACACCCAATGTGGGGCTCGAACTCACAACCCCAAGATCAAGAGTCGCACACTCCTCCGACTGAGCCAGCCAGGCACCCCGGGTTTTAATGTCTGGGAATACGATCTGTCCGTGCTTGACTGGCAGGTTTGTCTGTCTGTCCCCAGGCTAGGCCTGCAGCTCTGTGTATGTCTGAGTTCCTCTGTCTGTCTGTCTACGTCTGTGTCCGTGTTTGTGTGTCTGAACTAGGCGACTGTGTCTGAGTCTGTGGCAGGCGTGACGGTGTTGAGTCTACGTGTGCGCGCACGTGCATGTGCAAGGACCTCCACGTGGCCAGGGTGCGGGTCTGTGTTTATGCGCACGTGTCCCCCTGTGTGTCCCCTGCATTGGGGGATGGGTCCTGACAGATCAGTAGCTGGATGTCTGGCTCTCTACACCAGAGTCCTGACTTTTGGGGGGGGACCTTTCAGGCCATGACCACCTGGTGGTGCCTGTCCCCAAGGCCACCGAGATCACAAAGCCTTGGGACAGAGCCTCAGCTCACACACCCCACATGGCACACAAGTTACTTGGCTTTGCTTTTATGCAGGTCCGATGACACAGCTGGAGAGTGGGCTTTCAGAAGCCGGAAGGGGCAGGAGAAACGGGGCGGGGTTTGCGTCCCTAAATGTCCCGGCCCTGGTGCAGGGCAGGCTGGAGGGCACTCACATTGTCGCCCGAGGGGTCGTCCTCTGTGCCCGCCTGGATGCCATAGGCCAGGAAGCAGAGGATGGCTCCAATCCACAGCAGGATTGAGAAGCCCCCGAAGAGCTGGCGGCAGAACTTGACCCATTCTGGGGTGGTAGGCGGTGGTGTGAGCGCATTGGGCCCATCCCGGGCCAGGATCTCTTGGGCTTTGCTGTGGGTCAGACCCTGGGGGACACAGGACTCACACAGGACCCTCCCTGAGCCAGCCTGGTGCCCCAATGCTTCACAAGCACCCCAGGCACCCAGGACTCAGGCCCCCAGCCCCTCCTCCCTCAGACCCAGGAGTCCAGACTCCCAGCCCCTCCTCCCTCAGACCAGGGGTCCCAGCCCCCAGCCCCTCCTCCCTCAGACTCAGGGGTCCAGGCCCCCCGCCCCTCCTCCCTCAGACTCAGGGGTCCAGGCCCCCAGCCCCTCCTCCCTCAGACCCAGGAGTCCAGGCCCCCAGCTCCCTCCTCCCTCAGACTCAGGGGTCCCAGCCCCCAGCCCCTCCTCCCTCAGACTCAGGGGTCCAGGCCCCCAGCCCCCTCCCAGAGGTGCTCCTCCTTCGGGCCCAGCCACACCTGCACGCAGTCCGTGTTGTATTTCCGGCACACCTCTTCCACCGACATCTTGTGCTCTGTCTGAGGAACAAGAGTTTGGGGGGAGGCAGTGAGAACCAAGGCCTTTCGGGGGCTGGGGCAGGACCTGAGAGCATGAGGCCCATCCCCAGCCACAGCTCCACTCTGGGAGGGTGTGCGGGCACGGAGGGTGGGGCTTACCATAGCCACCTCCTTCTTGAGGTCATCCAGGTCCCTGCGCTCTTTGGTGCCCTTGCTCTTCTTGGGCGAGCCCTTGTCATCTTTCTTGTCCTGCGAGGTGGCGACACGATAGCTGTCAGAGCCACCAGACTGCGGGCGAGAAGGGGTTACAAGGGGGACACTGGCCCTCCGGGCCCCACCCTCACCCTGGCCTGCCTCCGCATCGCATCAGGCAGGGGCTGGCTCTGGGGGTCGCCGGCACCTCCCTGTCTCTGCCCCGTGTCTCTGGGTGGTTGTCCCTCAGAACCCGTGGGTCTCGTCTCTTCGACTGGCCTCACCGTCTCTGGTGCCGTGTTATCTCTGGGTCTCTGTCCCCGAGGGTCTCTGTCCGGGTCTGTCTGTGCTTCTGTCTCTCTCTCTGTTTCTGTGCCTATCTCTGTGGCTCTCTCTCCTTCAGTCACTTGGTGTCTCTTTGTCTCTGTGTATGTCTCTTCCTCCCTCTCCCTGGGCCTGTCCCAACTCCCGGAGTGTCCGTCTCTTGCTATGTCTGTCTTCCTCTGTCTCTGGAGCTGTCTCTCGAGGTCTCTGTCCCTTTCTGTCTTATTGTTCTTTTTTGTCTCTCTGTCTCCTACCTCTTTATCTCTCCATCTCTGTCTCCCTGCTCTATCTCCTTCATCTCTTTATGTCGTCTGTCTCTCTGCCTCTGAGTCTCTCCGCATGTGTCTCTGTATAATTCTGTCTGTCTGTCTGTCTGATCTCTGGCTCTGTAGGTCTCTCTGTCTCACACAACGTCTGTCTGCATCTCTTGAACCATCTCTCCCCACGTCTGGCTGAATCTCTCTCTGGGAGAATCGATGTGTCTCGGGATCTCAGACTGTCTCTGAGTGTCGGGATTTCCGCCTCCGTGTCTTTCCCCGTCCTGCTCTCCGCCTCTCTCTGTCATGAGTCTCTGTCTTCAGCTTTCGAGCTGTGTGTCCTCTAGAATGCTTGGCGTGTCTCTCCCTCTCTGCCTGTCCCGTTTCAACCGCCGTGTCTATCTCTGGCTGTCTCACTCTGCGACCTGTCTCAACATTTCAGTCCTTCCAGCTCCAGGTCTCCCCGCCTCTGTCACTCTCCCCGTCTTCTCTCCCCGGCTCTTTTCCTGGGCCCCTTTCCCCAGCCCCATGGGTGTCTCAGTCTCTGCCTCTCGAAGGACCCAGCTAATCCTGGGAGACCGCACAGGCCTGGCAGGGACAGAGGAAAGGGTACTGCGGGTGTGGCTCACAGCTGGGACAAAAGCCCGGGACGCAGCCTACTATGCACAGGGATGGCGGCCTGGCTGGACACACAGCCAGTCCCGAGGGTCTTGACTGACAAGCTGTGGGCCCTGGCCTCTCTCTCGGGGCTTGGTGGCAGCCACAGACAGCTCTGAACAGGGGATGGGCAAGGTCAGGTCTCTGGAGGACAGACTAGGAGCTGTCTGGGATTTCGGGTACAGAAGCCCCAGGCCTGGCCTGAACTGGATGTGGTGTGAGGGGGTGAGGGAGGTTCCAGGCCGGGGGGCTTGGGCAGATGGGGAAGGCAGTGTCCCCGGAGGCTGGCAGGAGGGGTGAGGCGAGGCCAGGTGCTGGAAGAGGGCTGCTGACAGATCCTGCGGGCCCAGGGCCAAGCCGGGATCCCAGGCTCAGGCAGCTCAATGCTAATCCCCTCATGACCTTGTAGCGGGTTGAGCTGCCTGCTGCCGGCCCCCAGACCCAGGGGCTGAGCCTGGGGGTTACTGCAGCCTGGAGGCCTGGGAGCCTCTGAGAGGGTTTCAGAGGGTGGGGGGGAGGCTTGGCCCTGGGCCAGCCCTGCAGCAGCACTGCGTCTGACTCAAAAGCACGTCTCCACTCCCTGTGCCAGGAGGGGTCTTACCTGCCCACGGCGGGGGCCCCATGGATGGAGAGATGTGGAGATAGAAGGTCATGGGGTCCAGGCAGAGAAATGAGGGGGAAGGCAGGAGAGGAGAGAGATGGGGGCCTGGCAGGAGTGCGGGAGAACACCAGCAGCCCACCCCTGAAACCTTAGGGAAGGCTGGGAGCTGATGCTTGGAGGAAGCAGGGGCTGGAGGTCTGGACCCCTGGTCTGAGGGAGGAGGGGCTGAGGGCCTGGACCCCTGGTCTGAGGGAGGAGGGGCTGAGGGCCTGGACCCCTGGGGCTGAGGGAGGAGAGGCTGGGGGCCTGGAACCCTGGGCTGAAGGAGGAGGGGCTGAGGGCCTGGACCCCTGGTCTGAGGGAGGAGGGGCTGAGGGCCTGGAACCCTGGTCTGAGGGAGGAGGGGCTGAGGGCCTGGGCCCCTGGGTCTGAGGGAGGAGAGGCTGGGGGCCTGGAACCCTGGGCTGAAGGAGGAGGGGGCTGGGGGCCTTAGACTCCTGGGGCTGAGGGAGGAGGGGCTGAGGGCCCTGGACTCCTAGGTCTGAGGGAGGAGGGGTTGGGGGGGCCTGGACCCCTGGGTCTGAGGGAGGAGGGGCTGGGGGCCTTGGACTCCTGGGGCTGAGGGAGGAGGGGCTGAGGGCCCTGGACTCCTAGGTCTGAGGGAGGAAGGGTTGGGGGGCCTGGACTCCTGGGTCTCAGGGGGAAGGGTTGGAGGGTCTGGACCCCTGGGTCTGAGGGAGGAGGGGCTGGGGGGGCCTGGACTCCTGGGTCTGGGGCAGGAGGGGCTGGGAGCCTGGACCCCTGGGTCTGAGGGAGGAGGGGCTGGGGGGGGCCTGGACCCCTGGGTCTGAGGGAGGAGGGGGCCGGGACAGCCCCGTCCCTGGCAGGCAAGCCTTGGGTCCTGCGTGCCCTTGCTATGACCAGACTCCCTTGGGGGCGGGCTTCCATCTGTTGGAGGGGGAGCCGAGGCTTTCCCAGTCAAGGCAGGAGGCCCAGATGGGCGCACTGCGGGGCGGGAGCACCTCTGAGGGTGGGGGACACGCCTGTCTCGCTGCAGCGAGTCTCTGCATCTCCTCACCATTTTCCACTGTCCGCCTCCCCCTGACACCCGCCAGCTCACACAGCTTCTGCACCTTGGCCAGCCTCTGGCTCCCCCTCTCAGGGTGTCTGGAGCCTTCATCTCTGAGCATCTCTCTCTCTCCACCTCCCCTTTTGCTCTCTGCCTCCTCCTCCCACCCTTCAAGCTGACTTTGGTCGTCTTTGGATAGGAAATGTCTGTCCTTGGGTCTCCTAATCTCAGACTCAGTTTCTCTCTTTGTCTCTTGTATGTCTCTCCATGTCTTTGTCTCACCATGTCTCTGCATGTCTCTCTGACCGTGTCTCTCTTTGTCTCTACGTCTATGTCTCTTTCTCTCTGTCTCTTTCAGAGCATCTCTCTCTGTCTCTGCCTATTTCTTTCACTCTTTCCGTAGGGTTCTGCCTCTCTTTTGCAACCCATGTCTAAAGCGCCTCTCTTCTCCTGTCCCCTCTTCTTTTCCTAATGCTCCCTGTTCCTTCCCTGGGGCATTAGGTCTCAGTCTCCTCCAATCTGTCCACACCTCCCTCCCTCCATTCCACTTACCTGGAAGCCATCACTGACTCTCACCTCCCCCCCTTCTCTCTCCCAGTCCTCTCCCATCCAGTTCTTCTCCCCATCCCCCCTCGCCCACCCCAAGCCACAGATCTGCAGCCCCACCCCCCCACCTCTATCCCTGGGCCCATCAGCCTTCATCCGCCATCTTTCTCCCCATCCCTCATATTCCCTCTCCATTAGCCTTTCCCATCCCGACCCTCTGTCTTCCTCCTACCCAGCCCACCCGCCTCCATCTCCCACTCTCCCCCCATGGCCCCGCCCCAGACACGCAGGGAGAAATCCAGGGCTGCAGAGGGGATCAGGTGGTCAGCCAGGGAAGGAGGCGGCATCTGCTGGAGAGACTCACAGACAGACAAGGACACACGGACACAGAGGCAAGGGCATAGCCAGACATGCACCATACACTCCCCCACCCCCCCCCCCCCCACATGTGTACACATGCACCCTCAGCCAGGCACTCAGTCTCGCTGCCACGGCTCTCCTGCTTCTCCCAGCAGCCCCCCCCCCCCATATCAGCTTCCTCAGATTAGGGGATGGACACACACCACAGTCCCAGGCCACCCGCCGCACTGCGGAGCACCCCCACCCCCCAATCCAGGCCTGGAAGGAGAAAGAGAGGTCATCTGGTGTTCATTCCATAGCCTGGACCTGTCCGCACCCGGCCAGGGAAGCAGAGGGGTTTCAACACCCCCAGACACAAACGCCAGCTCTCAGACACACCCAGACACGAATGCAGACAGACACAACCTGGGCCGCACGGTCGCTGGCAGACGGTGCTGGCAGGACCTGCCAGAGCCCGGAGCTCACACACGCGCACACGCACGCATACGATGGAGCGTGCAACCGCACCAGGGCAGGCAGAGAGGGCCGGTCGGTGCCCCACGGACCCCGCACACAAAGACACGCCAACATACGCCACAGACCCCGCGGCCCCAGGCGGCCCCGCGCACACGCTCAACCAGCGGCACAACCAGACGGACGGGCCGGGTCCCGCGGACGTGGCCCCGGAGCGCAGGGGTCCCGGAGCCCCCGCCCCCCGCAGACACCCGATGTCACTGGACCCACAGTGTCGCACACACGCACGGCCCGGCCGGCCCGAGCACCTACCCCCATCTTGGCGGCTCCGGGGGAGAGGGGCGGGCGGGCGGGGCGGGGGCCGGGGGCAGAGGCCTCAGGGCGGGCTCAGGCGCGGGCTCGGGCTGGGGGGCCTCTGCAGCGCCCGCGCCTCGGTCCGCGCGTCCGTCCTGCCGGCAGCCCTCCCGCACAGAGTCTGCGGCGGCCGCCGCCTCCGCCTCCTCATATGCCCGCGCCCGCGGGGGGGCCGGCGCCGGCCAATCAGGAGCGCCGCCGCCCTGACGGACGGCCTGCGGCCCCGCCCCCGGTACTGCAGCTGTCCTCCCCGCCCCCCAGCCTCCGCAAAGTGGCGGCATGGCCGAGAAGGGGGAGCGCTGCAGAAAGGGGGATCCCGGAGACCCCGCAATGAGGAACCTGGAGACCCTCGCAGTGGGGTGCTGAGGGAGAGAGCGCCCCCAAAATCCCCTCACTGTGGGGGTGTTGCCACAGGGAGAGGGGTGCGCTGGGGGAGGTGGACACCGGGTGGGGGGAAAGCCCCTTAAACCACCAACAATAAAGCGGGGGACACAGCGGACGGGTGGGGGGGCTGGAGACCTTGTGGGGGTGTTGTTCGGGAGGGGGAGCTGGAGGGAGCCTAAGAGGCAAGGAAGATCCTACAGTTCGGAGGGGTGCTGCAGAGGGGAAATGAGCCTCGAGGTCCCCTGACTAGTGTGCCCCCCCCCGCACCATGGCAGTTATACAGGGAGACGCAACCGCGAGTGTACACGGAAGACACCTCACAGCCTCACACTCACACACAAGCATCACCCAGATAGCCCAGATGGGGAGGACGCGCACATCCACCACCCCATCACACACCAGCACAGTTTCACCATCACATTCCAGAACACACCAGCGTGGACCCTCACATACATACTACACTACCCCATCACATAACCCCAGAGATTCACCAGCATGTGGAAATAAAATGCACCCCCCCATCACACCACAACAGAATTACAATCGCTGTCATAAACGGCCGTGTGGACTGACTCACACCCTCTGAACACTACATCACAGACATGCACATCCCACCCTCCACCGCACCTGGCCTTGTACCATTGCACATAGAGCCCCACAACCACGCAGCCCGTAAACCCACAGACCAACACGTACCCACACTAGGGACCATCACACACGCACAGGCCGCACACTCCCTCACACACCCCATGAGCCTTTGTGGTCCCTGCTGCAGTCACACAACAGCACACACATAACCACACACACTCCTCCCCAGGGAGCAGAAGTCCACGGGGCACAATTGCCAAAGCGTCACTAATTGTGAATGACAGACAAAAAGGTGCACGCAGACTAACACACAGAACAATAGTTCACAGGAACAGATCTCACGACACTGTCCCCACGCTTCGCACACTGCACACATCACGTATTGCAGTGCTAGACACTTTGCTGCACCTGCAAACATGCCCCAGTGCCCCCACCCACACGCCACGCACACCCCAGGCCTGCCACATACACACCACACCGCATCCGCCACCCATTGAAGCCTGAGCAGTCACAGTCTCTCACCCCCACTCTTTGCTGAGGAACACCTCAGACTTTCCCTGGGGATTATAGACAGGGCAGAGGGCAAGTGAAAGCCTGTCCCTGTAGCTTCCTCAGAATGCGGGTGTCCTCCCCACCTGTGGGAGTGGAGGCGTGGGGGACACAGGCAAGGGACACAGAGTGAGCCTGGTGCGCATGGGGGGTGGGTGGTGAAGGTTAAGGGCCTGATTAGGGAAATATGTGAAAGGCTAAAAGCCAGAATGAGACACACACACACACACAAAAGATAAACAGAGAGGAGACAGAGATTCAAAGCTGAAGAGAGACAAACATGGACAAGGAGACAGGATCCGGGAGTAAAGGGGGACAGGGAGTCAGCTTCTCTGGCTTTCCCCAGCACCCAGAGCCTTGGCCCAATCCTGTACTCTGACCCATCCCCATCCCTCCCTGCTGTCCCTTGTTGCCATGGTAATAGGGAGGCCGACTATGCAGCAAAGGAGGCTGGGCCTGCAGACCTGGCCTGTCTCCATGGAGACTGGGGAAGGGGGGGGAGCCACATCTTCTAGTCCAGGTGGTTGGCCCCCAGATCCCCTCTGCAATTCTGCCCCCTTCCTGGGGGTGTGTGTGGTGGGGGGAGGATCTGTCAACATATTGTCCCCCCCCCACCACCTTGTCTGTTTCTGGCAGGGATGGACCATGGGCAAGGGGGCTGGGGGGACAGAGATGCCTAAAGGTGTTTGGATCCCAGGAGATTTAGGCTCTCTCTCTCCCTGTTCTCCAGTTTGGCTGGGGGAGACCTCGGCCCCCCACACGACACCCCAGATACAGGCTTATGTCCCCCTTTATGCACTCCCTCCTCAACACGAGCCTGGAGAGACTGATGACTGTGCACCGTGCTCCCAGCGCGAGGCTCTGCGGAAGTTGGGGGGGAGGAGGGAAGACTTAGGAAGGTCACAGGAATGGACAGGGACAGGGGAGCTTGGTGAGAGAGACATAAAGAGAGACTCAGGAGGAGAAATGGACACAGTTCAGAACCAGGTAGAGGCAGATACAAACAGAGAGACTGACAAAGACAGAGACCTGCAAAGACAGATGAGAAAACAGATGGGGGGAAACAGAGCAACAGAATTACTCAGTGAAGGTGACAGAGAGCCACAGGGACATAGAGAGCCAGACAGAGACACATTTGGCAAACCGGGGAGACTCAGAGATAAAGACCAGGGAGATACTTGGAGCAGAAACAGGGAGGGGTGGGGAGACTCAGAAATGGGGAGAGACTTCATAGATCAGCTGCATGGTATGGGGACAGAGAGCTGGAGAGACCAGAAATGTCTGCAATCATATTCTAGTCACCTCAACAGACTGAGAGTCTGGCCCAAGGGCAGAGACATTGATTAAAGTCTGTGCAATAGATGTGGGGACAACAGAGACCCTGAGACAAGCTCGCCCCCACACCTGTCCCCGAGGAGCACACACACAGCAAAAGCCAGAGACACAGAAGGGGCCGGGTGGAGACTGGGGGTGCTGTGTACCAGGCGGGGTCTCCTGGACGTGGCCCGCCCAAGCACCGCGAAGGCAGGCCAGCCCCGCAAGGGAGACAGGGCAGCGCGCGCCGGTCCCCACCAGGCCGGTGCTGAAGGACAGCTCCCGGGTCCCGGCAGCCTGCCCGAGGGGAGGGCCCAGCCTCCCGTCTCCCAGCCCGGTCCCACTCAGTCTGGCTTTCCTCAGCGCTCCCGCCCCCTCCCCTCTCCATCTAGTTTTCTTTGGCTTCCCATCTCTGTCCCACCTCGATCTCTGCTTCTCTCAGCCCCAATTCCCCGGGGTCTCTTAACTTCCCTGCTTCATCTGTCTCCCCGCCTGTCTCAGTCTCTTGTCCCCTTCTCCATTCCATCTCACCTAATCACGGTGTCTCCCTCTGCCTCTCCCCCTCCCTCTCGGCCCCTCTGCTAGTCTCTCCCCCATCTCTCTCTCTCCCCCACCCCTGCCCCATCTCTTCCTCTCTCCCCATCTCTGTCTCCCCCTTCTACTCGGCCTCATTATGGCTCTCGCTGTATGACCTTCACTCGTCCTTTCCCAGCTGCAGTTTCCAGTGGAAACCTCCAGCGGAGCGGGGGAAGGCGGGGACAGAAAGCAGACCCACCTCTCTCCCTGCTCAACCAGCCCTGCAGCCACCCCCCCACCCCACTGGGATTTCCCACTTCCTCTCTTGGGGGCTGGGGAGGCACACTTTCAGCAGAAACACGGGGTCACACTCACAGAGTTGAAGACAGCCTCACGGGTGCACATACACACACATGCCCACAATTAAAAAGTCACCAAATCACCCTGGCCCCAGCACACACTTGTCACGGTGTGGCCGCCCCAGGCACCGCCACACTGAGCAGTTCACTCACCCTCCCTTCCCCCCAACCCCATCTGGTTTCTGTCTTTCTGTGTCTCTGTTCCCTGGTGTCTCCGCCTCTCCAGATCCCTGCATCTTTCTCCATCTGTCTCAGGGTCTCTGTCACAGCCTCCCTCTGTCCTGAGAGAAGGTCAGTGAGAGGGGCCAGCTGCCAGGGCCTGGGCTGACCTGCTGCCTGAGGGCAGGGCCCCCTTAAGGGTGGAGAGAGTCCAGGAGTGACCATCCTGTGTGTGGTTCTCAGCAGACTCTCTGGGGAGCCCAAGCCTTTAATGCCCTCACGCCCCCAGGAAATGAGACCCAGCTATCCCCAGTTTTGGGGTTTTGTTCTTTTTTTTATTCCAACAGGGACTGGGGTGTGGCAGGGGGGAGGGATGAGGGCCCAACTGACCTCCTCCCTGGGGGGGTCTCATAGAAATTCCGAGGTTTCTCCCCAAAAAAAGAGAGAAAGAGAAGAGTTGAGGGGCGCCAGGGGACACCCATCTGCCCAGAAGCCCTCCCCTCCTCCAGAAGTGGGGAGGGCTGTGTCAAGTCTTGGGGAGCCTGAGCAGTCCCAGGATGGGCTCTCCTCGCGGACTGCTTTCCGCTTCTGGAGCGGCACCCGCAGTCCCCGGCCCCCTGAAGTCTTCGGTTCCTGCGCTCATGTCCGCAGTCGGGGGGCGGAGTGTAGGGTCCGCGGCACCCTCTGATGAGTCCACTAGGGGGCGCAGGCAGGCTCCGGAGCCGGGCCTCGGACTTCACCGTGAGCCGAAGGCAAAATTGTGGCGTCCGGCGCACCAGGGGCACAAGTCCCGTCCCTTGTCCACTGGGGAAGCGGGGGCGGCCCGGGCCTGGGGCGGACCCCGTCCCTGCGATCAGTCCGGCCGCCAGCCCGGCTCCGCCCGTGGTCACTCGTGCTCGGCCAGCTCGCGGGGGCCCGCGGGGCCGGGCCGCGGCCGGGGCGGACTGGTGGCTTCGGCGGGGGCGCCCAGGCCACGCGGAGGCGCGCCGGCCCCGGACGCCCGCAGCGCCTGGATGCGCCGGCACTCCTGGCAGACGCGCACGTGGGTGCAGGGCGTGGGGGCGGAGGGCCGGGCCCCACCGGGCGGCCCCGGGTCGTCCAGGAGGCGCTGGGGGCCCCCGTGCGCGCCGCCCGAATCCCCGCCCGCGCCGGCCGAGTAGAGCTTGCCGTTGCTGAGGCGCATCTCGCGGACCGCGCGCAGCGACAGCAGGGCCCGACTCGGGCCGCCCGGGCGCCGGCGCCGGCGGGAACGCGACGTCTTGCGACAAGACACCGCGTGCCGCAGCTCCTGCAGCATCTCCTGGCACACCGACACCTGTGGGCGGCGCAGGGCGGGGCGCGGTGGTCACCAGCCGACCCGCGAGGAGAGCGCCCTCCTCGCCGCCGCCCCCTCGCCCGGCTTCTGCGTCTTCTCTCCCCTCCCGGCCTCCCCCAGCTCCACTCCTCCTCTCCGTTCCTCTCTCAGCCTCTGCTCTTCCCGGGCTCTGCCTGTCTCACCTCTCCGCCTCGCCTCTCCACTCCTCCGTCTCTCCGCTTCCGTTCTCCGGGGGTTCTCCCCGAGTCCGCCCTCACCTCCTATCTGGGCTCCTCTCTTTCCCTTTCTTATCACTCCCCAGTCTGACTACCTCCTGCTTGACTTCCATCTTCTGCCTCTCATTCATGCTACCATGATTGCAAGACATTTACTGAGCACCTGCTGTATGCAGAGAACAAAACAGACGGAAGTCTCTGCCCTCGTGGAAGTTGATTTCCAGCGTGCAGAGACAAAAATAAATAAATAACAAAGCTGTAAATGTAGGTAGCAGGTTAGCTGGTGATGAGTGCTTTGGCGAAAAATAAAATCGGGAAGAGAGGTGGGGTGATGCTGCACCTAGAGTAGGGACGTGAGGGAACACTCATGGCGAAGAAGAGCTCCAGTGAGACTGAAAGGCAGTGCTGGGTGAGCCCTGGAGCCTGGGAGGAGAGCAGGCAGATGCCTGAGCTGGACAGAGGTGCTGGGGGGCAGGGGGAACCACCAGCAGGGCAGGGGGGCTGGAATGGGGGACGCAGGGGGACAGAGGGAGAGGGAGAAGAGGAGGTCAGAGGAGCAATGGGGCCCCAAGACTGCTGTAAGGCTTTGGCTTTTATTCCCAGTCAGGTGGGGGGCACTGGGGAGCTTTGAGGACTGCGGTACTTCCACTGTGTTGAGAACAGACTAGGGAGGCCAAGGGCAAGCCTAGTGGCAGTGGCCAAGCAGGTGAGAAGGGGCTGGATTCTGGGTATGTTTCAAAGGTGGAGCCAACAGGACTGGCTGAGAGCAAGGGGAGAGTGAAGGGTAATCCCACCTTGGCCTGAGCAAGCGGAATGATGGTGGTGTCTGGTGCGTGGGCAGGACTTCTGCATTGGCCACGTGATGTTCCATGGGTTACCTGTCAGACATCCACGGGGAGGTGTGGAGTATGGGGCTGAGTGTACAAAGCCTGGGTCTGGGGAGAGGTCCCTGTGAGGGCGGCGCCTGGGGGGGTTAAGGCAGGCGGCCTCCAGGGTCCTGCCGTCCAGTGTTCCCGCCCCCTGTAGTCCCCTCTGCCTTTGTATCAGGGCTGCTGTGTGACCCTCAGAATACAGCTAGTCAGCTAACTAGTCAGCTGATGTTTGGCCTCTGCTGGGTTTGCCCTTGGGTCACTTGCTCTGGGGGAAGTCAGCTGCCACGGTGTGAGGACACCCAAGCAGCCCTATGGAGAAGGTCCCTGTGTGAGAGCCGGAGGCCTCCTGTCAACTGCCAGGGGAGTGTGTGTTCCTCCTGTTCTTTACTCTACCTCAGGATGTTCTGACATCTTAAGAATCTTGCTGGCCAGGGAGAGACTGGCCCTCCCAGAGCTAGACAATTCTTAGGGAGAGCAAAGGGCTGGGAGCCCACCTTTCATATGCAAACCAGCCAATCCCAATACCTGCCCCCCCCCTCACTCACTTAACCTAACTCTCACACCCAGCTGCCCTAAATCACCCAGGACCAGGTCCACACCACTAGAGACCACCCCTCTAGCCCAGAGCCCATCAACATTATCCACACTGGCCAATTCGGAGCTGCTTTCCCTGCCAGCCCTGCCTTCCGTGCAGAAACCCCAGTGAGGTCCAAGGCCCAGGCTTTCCCCCAGCTCCAGCTCCCGACAAAGCCCGGTGCTTCCCCTGCGGCCCGGTGCCGTGTGGCATGACCCCTCCTGGGAAGCGTAAGTGATACAAATCTCCTTTCAGTAGCACTGGCCTCTCCGTGTCATCACTTAGTCACCATAAATCAGAATCCTGCAAGTGCATCTGGAGGCTGTACGCCACCTTGGAAGCAGACCCTCTGGCCCCAGGCAAGCCTTCGGCCAATGGCATGACCGTGACCTCCCTAGAGACCCTGGCAGCCAGAACCACCCAGCTAAGCTGTTCCCAGATTTCTTACCCATAGAAACTGTAAACTGACGTAAGTGTGCTGCTTGAAGCTGCTAAATTTTAGGGTGTTACATGTAATAAATAATACAGGTCATATACAGCATATTGGCGGCCTCACAAACCATTTGGCTGGATGGGATCACCAAGGGGCTGGAGAAAGCCAGAGAAGAGTCCAGGAAGGAGCCCGAGAGCCCCTTGACAAAGGACTGGCCGCAGAGGAAGGAGAAAAGTGAGGCGTGAGCCCTGAAGAGAGGGTTTTGAGAACTGTGATCAGCTGTGCTGAAGCCTACTGCCACCTCACATATGGTGAGGCCTGAAACCCGGGCAGTCTGGGCCGTGGGTCTCTGGGGAAGAGTGGCTTCAGTGCGGGGGTGGGGACGACAGCTGGATGGGCGTGTGTTCAAGAGTGAATGCAGAGGGGGAACTGAAGCAGCAGGGAGACATACTCTTTCCAGGTTGTAAGGTTAGGGGAGAAGTGGGGTGGTGTCTGGGAGGAGAAGCAGGGTCGAGAGAAAATTCTGGAAGATGGGGGAGATGACAGCACGTTTGTATGCGGACAGCCCTGATCCAATAGAGAAGAGGAAACTGCCGATGGGGGGAGGGTGCAGAGAACGCGGAGGGATGTCCTTGGGAGGGCAGGAGAGGAGAGGGAGGCGCAGCGGAGGGTGCCTCAGCTGGGAGTAACTGACGGGTTGTGGAGGGGTCTGCATGCTCTCCTCTGACTCCTCTAGGTGGAAGCAAGGTTATCAGCCCAGGTGAGGAGGGGGAGGGGCTGGGGGCGTGGGGGAAGGGGAGGTGGAGCACACAGGGCCAGAGTGGGGCTGGGAATGGAGGAGTGTCACTGGGCAGCAGCTGAGACCAGCCTGTCGTCTTCCAGCCCCACCCACCTCTCATTTCTCCTTGCTTCACCCCCCGCCCCTCCCCCCATCCTCTCTCCTCCTTTCCCCTTCATCCTCACCTCTGTCCCTGCTGCTTTCCCTCCTCTGGCCTTCCTCACACTTGGCTCCCCTCTCCCTTCTGTCTGCACCCACCTCTTCTTGAACCCCCTCTGGTTCCACCCCGGGGGGTCTCTCAGGTCCTGTCCCCTCCCCGCTCCCAGCTCCTCGCTGCCTCTGACATTCCTCCAGGAAGGCTACCGAGGCCACAATCTCCATGTCCCTCCGCCACGGGCACCCCACTTCTCCCCCACCCCCTTCGCCAACCCCCTCACCTCTTCGGACTCTGCCGACCTCCGCGTGGACCATATGAATTCCATGACCGCCACGAAGACAGCAATGATGAGGCCACAGATGAGCACGACAAAAATGCCACCAATGTTCTCCATGCCCAAACCTGGGGGTGCAGGGGGAAAGCCACGGGTTCGGGGCTGTGTGGACACGGGGGCTGCAGGGGGCTTCGGGAATGGCGCGGTGTGCAGGGCAGCTGACCTTTAGCGCGATGATCCTCTTCCTTGGGGCACCGGCCCCCCTCCCACCACTTGCGCTTCAGGATCTCCAGCCGGTTGTTCTCCTGAAGCTGCAGGATGGCCAAGGTGATCTCATCCCGGAATGGGGAGCCTGGACCAGACACACAAGGGGGTGGACTGGTCATTGGGGTCCTGGAGCGCTGCCCACCCAAACTCCCACCGTGCCCTCAGCACCGCGCTTCCTCCTGCCTCCACCACACCCCCGGGTCCTCTGTCCACCTTCGAGTCTGACCACTGCTTGCCTTGACCTCCCCTGCGACCGCCCTGGGCCAAGCCCTCACTACACCGCATGTCACATTTGTCACAGTCCCCTCCCTGCAGCTCTCCTCACCCCCCACCCAGGCTCTTCTTAACACAGCAGCCAGAGGGACAACTTCAGAAACAGAGTTGTAGATCTCGTCTCTCTGGTGCTCAAAATTCTCCAGTGGCTTCCCAATGCAGAGAGAACCCGGTCCTTCCCTCAACCTAGAGATCCTGTGTTCACTCGCCCCACCACCCGGGGCTCCTGCTGCCCCAGCTGCTCGCAGCTCTGGCCACACCAGCCTCCGGGCTGTTCCTCGAGTCCTCCAGACACAATCCCACTTAGGACTTCTGCCTGGAATGTTCCTTCCCTCACGTCACTCAGGGCTCTACTCACATGGTACCTCAAGGGGTCTCCTCTGATCAACTTCCCTTAAAATGGCACCAAGCACCCCCCCCCCCTCAGTCTCATCCCCTGAATTTACTTCGGAGCAGTTGTGACCACCTGGTATCACTTTATAAAGCCCCGCATGTTTATTGTCTACCTACTGTCTGTGCCCCTCGTGGAAGGCAGCAGGCTGGGGGCTCAGCGGCTCCCTGCTGTGGGATCCCAGCATGCAGCACTGTGCCTGGCACGCAGTGGGGCATCCATCAGTCTGCTCAGTGAATGAATCTCCTCTGTGTGCCCTCAACCCCGGACCCCTCTCTCCTCCCTACCCTCAGATCCTCGCCTTAAACCACCCTTAGGTCCCAAACACCCCACACATGTCCTATCCCAGCCTCATTTCTTCATTTGCTATGACACTTCTTAAGCACCTGCCAGGGGCCAGGAACCAGGGACATGGGCGAGTGGAGGCATTAGTATTTATCAGGCACCCACTATGTGCCAGATCCTTGGTTTACAGACATTAATTCAAGTCCCTCCTGATCCTGGTTATTACCAGGTGTTACCACCCCCATCCTCTGGATGAGGCAGGTGGCATTCTTGCCTAAGGTCATGCACAGAGTCAGGGAGGGAGCTGGGATGTGAATCCAGGTCAGTGTGACTCCAGAGCCTGCCCCCCAAAGGAGTTACACTACTTCCCTGGCCCAGCACTGAGATAAGCGCAAAACTGCTAAGATTTGAGGTAATTTGTTACACAATAACAGATAACTAACACAGCAGTCAGCAGCAGAGAGATGGATTTATAAGCCACGATGTCAAGATTTGGTGATAAAATTGGTGGGTTTCCAGCACTGGGCCCGGAAAAGCATGTCCAAGTCTCCCTGGCAGATCCATCCATTCCTCCCTCAGACCTCCCTGCCTCCGTCCATCATCCATATTCTCAGCACTGCGCTGAGCCAGGCTGTGGGTGCCATGCAGAGAACATGAGGCACATCAAACCAGGTCTTCACCCTCAAGGAGTCCTCAGGCCAAAGGGGAAGGTGGCAAGTGTCACAGCCCATAAGTACTGGGTTGTACCCAGTCTCCCTGGGTTCTCCCAGCGGCCACGCAGGGCCGGAACTGACTGCTGCTAGACCCATGTTTGCAGGTTGAGTGTGGAGGTTCAGGATGGGGTCATGCAGCCAGGAGGCCGCGCATGACATGCACGACATACCCAGCCTGCCACAGGCAGGACCTGGCCCGGTCCCCGGCCGGCCCACATGGCCTGGTTCTGGCTGCCCCCTCCGTACCCCCCGGCCCCAACACTCCATACCCAGTGGCATGCCAATGCCGTAGCCCTTGGTGTCGAGGAGGCCCCCGATCTGGGTGAGGTTGCAGTTGAGCCGCCGGTGGTACTCGTTCATGGTGGACTCGAGCAGGAAGGCGTAGCGGGAGTTGAGAACACGGGCTATGCCTTCTTCCGTGCTCTTGACAAACACACTGGGTTGCTTTGACTGCATGTAGTTCCACATACGCTGGTATGTCTGGTACCGCGAATTCTGGCCAGAAGGGGCACAAGAGGAAGTCAGGTGAGGGTCTTTCTCCTCAGCCCTGTCCCCTGCCCTCCAGGAAGTTTCTCTCAACCGGAGAACGAGTGAGGAGACCAGAAGGAGAGAGAAAGAGCCAAACGCAGAGAGGGACGAGACAGACAGACTGCTCAAGGCCAGGTCCAAGGCATCCACACGCCCACCAGCCCAGCGAGGACCCTGAGGACCAAAGGCTTGGGAAGAAGGGGCCACGGCGGTCTATTCTCCAGCCTGTCCTCTCTTCCACCCGTGGGCCTGGCTTGGCCTGACACCCAGCCCTGTCTTCCCAGCATTCCCAGGCCTTATACGTAGAAGCTCAACCCCAAATTTACCCAGGGCCCAGCCTGAGTCAGGGAGACCTGCGTCCATGTCAAATAGGACAGTTTACTTCCTTCAAGCCCTGCAGGAACCTTCTGGGGAATGCCTCTACAAGCCTTGAGGGGGAGGCATGTGGAGGCCAGGCTCGGGATGACCACCCCCTGCCACTGCTCCTGACATCCCCTACCCTCCTTCTTTGATCTGAGGTCCAGACGCTGCTCTCCCTACGTGCCCCATAGGCCCCTCCCCAGGGCTCAGCAATCTCCCAAACCTACTTCTCTGGTCTCCCAGCTGTGAACCAGCCCCGTGACCCACCTGGGAGGCCTGGGAATTCACCCCTCCTCTCCTTCGTGGCCCCCTCCCAGCCCCAGCCTCCCTCAGACCATTAGTCTACCCCCACCTGCCCCAGAGGGAACTTCCAGCTCTAAATGGGTCACCCCAGCTCAGTGACCATTTCCACCTCCCCACTTACAGGTTCTAGTCTCAGCCCTATCCTGGCATTCGGGACCTCTGCTGTCATGCAGTCACCCAAACCTCCTTGCCAGGCTTGTTTTCCTTTTGATTCCTTCCCACTGCCCCCTAATACACAGGGACAGGCTCCTTTCACCTTGAAGGGCCTTGCCCTCCTCTCTGCTGGCCCATTCTCCCAGGTCTGACTGACACTTCCAGCAGCTTCCATGACTCCTATTTGGTCTGTCTAGCACTGATACGACACCAGATCCTACATCTGTTCCCTTCTATTCCCTGGGTGAGAGTCCACTTTCCCCAGCCAGACAGCAACACTCCCGGTGACACCCCAAGTGTGTCTTCTGCTCCCCAGCCTCACTGTTGCCACCATCAATCCCTCTTAGCCAGGAGGCCCTGCCCAGCCCCACCCTGGGCGGCTACACGTGGTGGGGGTACCAAGCCCGGGCAAGGTCAAAGGCCCCACCTGAAAGAAGGTCATGGTGGAGCCAGCATGGATGGTCCCGTACTCAATGTTGGTCTGGTCGGCCAGGTCGTCGGCTGACTCCACGGGCACCTCCATGCGCTGTACAGTGAGGAAGGCGGCCAGGTTGGCCGTGTAGGAGGAGATGATGATCAAGGTGAAGGCCCACCTGATGGGTAGAAAGAGTGAGCCACGGTTGGGAGCCACGCCTGCCACCCTCCCACTGTGGCTGTGCACCCTGTTGGTGGTGCCCCTCTCAATGACCTTGGCATCTAGGAGGCTCAGCGGCTGCTGACTCGTGAGAAGGCTGGAAGCACAGATGCTGGGGCCAGACTCTCTGGGTTTAATATTGCTTCCAGAGACTTCCACTTCCAGAAATCAGAGAATAAGGTATCCTGAAAATACTCTCCCACCGTGAACAACTAGAAAACTGGACAGAATATAGAAAACTATTTAAAGACACAGGACAATAGGCATCACAGGGCTGTAATCCCTGAGGGGGAAAAAAAAAAAAAAAAGCAATGAAGTGAGACGTATCATTGCCCAGGCTGTCTGGCTGAATGTAATTTATAGACTGCGGTGCCAAGGAAGGGAAACCCAGTCTGGCCATCTCACTGAGTTGCAGAGGTGGAGATCAGAGAGGCTCACATGGCTAGAATCTGTGGGATAGAGAATCCAAGAAGAGGGAGCTGCACAGAGAGAGAGGGTTCCAGAAATCTGCACAGAGTCCCCTTGAACCTTTGGCTGAATATAGATCTGGGTATGCACAGGATGAAACTCCAAGAGACCAGAGAAGAACTGCTTTCAAAGACAACTTGGGGCACCTGGGTGGCTTAGTCAGCTAAGCATCTATCTTCAGTTCAGGTCATGATACCAGGGTCCTGGGATCAAGTCCCGCATCGGGCTCCCTGCTTAGTGGGGAGCCTGCTTGTGCTCTCTCTCTCTCTCTCTGTCAAATAAATAAATAAAATCTTAAAAACAAAACAAAACAAAAAAACAAAGACAAAAATTCCCAGGGTTCACATAGGGCCGGGAATCTTCTGAGCTCTCTCCAGCCAGAGTAGTGAGATCTCACTGAATATGTGAGACATTCAGCAAAGACCCCAAAGGACAACACATTACAGAGTTAAGTCAGCCCTAGAATAAAGGCCACTCCAGACCTGCCCTCAAAGAGCTGGAAAACAGTCCCGGAAAGGATCAAAATTATCCACAAGAAACTTAACTGCCTGCCAGAGAAAGTCCGAGACTCTTTAAAATAATACATTCAGCAAGTTGGTACAGCCACTTTGGAAAACAGTGTGGAGGTTCCTCAAAAATTTAAAAATAGAGCTACCCTATGACCCAGCAATTGCACTACTGGGTATTTACCCCAAAGACACAGATGTAGTGAAAAGAAGGGCCATATGCACCCCAATGTTCATAGCAGCAATGTCCGCAATAGCCAAACTGTGGAAAGAGCCGAGATGCCCTTCAGCAGATGAATGGGTAAAGAAGATGTGGTTCATATATACAATGGAATATTACTCAGCCATCAGAAAAGATGAATACCCAACTTTTACATCAACATGGATGGGACTGGAGGAGATTATGCTAAGTGAAATAAGTCAAGCAGACAAAGTCAATTATCATATGGTTTCACTTATATGTGGAACATAAGGAATAACATGGAGGACATTAGGAGAAGGAAGGGAAAAATGGGCGGGGGGGATTGGAGGGAGAGATGAACCATGAGAGACTATGGACCTGAGAAACAAACAGGGTTTTAGAGGGGAGGGAGGAGGGGGGATTGGTTAGCCCGGTGATGAGTATTAAAGAGGGAACGTACTGCATGGAGCACTGGGTGTTATGTGCAAACAATGAATCATGGAACACTACATCAAAAAAACTAATGATGTATTGTATGGTGACTAACATAACATAATAAAATTAAAAAAAAATAAAGTAATACATTCAACAATGTAAACAATGTAAACTTCACAATGTCTGTCATCCAATAAAAAATTACCAGATATTGGGCGCCTGGGTGGCGCAGTTGGTTAAGCGTCTGACTCTTGGTTTCAGCTCAGGTCTGATCTCAGGGTTGTGAGATCATGCCTCACATCAGGCTCTGCGCTCACCTCGGAGTCTGCTAAAGTTTCCTCTCCCTCTCCCTCTGCCCCTCCTCCCTCCTTGTGCACTCTCTCTCAAATAAATAAATCTTAAAAAAAAAAAAGGGTGCAGGAAACTGTGAGAGAAAAATCACTCAATTGAAACAGACCCAGAATTGGCAGAATGATGGAATTAGCAGATGAGGGTATTAAATAGCTATTATAGATATATTCAGAATTCTCAAGGATATAAAGAAAAACTGGAATGCAATTAGAGAGAAATATAAAAAAGGAGCAAATAGAACATCTAGAGATTAAATATACGACATCTGAGTGGGGAATTTTACTGGAAGGGATTACATAGATCAGAAACTGCAGCAGAAAAGAACAGAGAATTGGAAGACAGCAATAGAATCTATCCAAATTGAAGCCAGAGAAGGGAAAAAGTGACTGAAAATGAGCACAAAGCCTGAGTGGCCTGAAGAATAATATCAAGTGTCCTTTACCTATGTGATTGGAGTCCCGTAAGGAGAGAAAAGGAAGGGGATAACAGAAAAAAGTATTTTACTTGAAGAAGTAACGGTCAAAACTTCCTCAAATCTGATAAAAATTATAAACTGCCTGATCTAAGAAGCTCAATAAAACCGAAGTAGGATAAACACACATACACACAAAACACACCAAGTCACATTATAATCAATCACTGAAAACCAGTGATAAAGAGAATATCTTTTTTTTTTTTTTCTTTTTTAGAGAGACAGTACATGAGCTGGGGGATGGGCAGAGGGAGAGAAAGAATATTAAGCAGGCTCTGTGCTCAGTGTGGAGCCTGACGCAGGGCAATCCCACAACTCTGAGATCATGACCTGAGCCAAAATCAAGAGTTAGATGCTTAACCGACTGAGCCACCCAGGGGTCCCTAAAGAATATCTTAAAAGCAGCCAGAACTCTCTCTTTCTCTCTCAAATAAATACATAAATCTTGAAAAAAAAAGTATACAATGGGCGCCTGGGTGGCACCATCTGGTAAGCATCCGACTTGGTTTTGGCTCAAGTCGTGATCTCAGGGTCATGAGATCGAGCCCCACATCAGGCTCCTCACTCAGTGCTGAGTCTGCTTAAGATTCTCTTCTCCTTCTGCCCCTCCCTCCTGTGCTCTCTTGCTCTCTCTCTCTCTCAAATAAATCTTGAAGAAAAAAAAGTGGGGCACCTGAGTGGCTCAGTCGGTTAAGCATCTGTCTTCAGCTCAGGTCATAACCCCAGGGTCCTGGGATCGAACCCCGCATCGGGCTCCCTGCTCTGGGAGAAGCCTGCTTCTCCCTCTCCCTCTGCCTGATGCTCCCCCTGCTTGTGTGTACTCTCGCTCTCTGTCAAAAAATAAATAAAATCTTAAAAAAATAAAATAAAATATTTAAAATAGCAGCCAGGGGCGCCTGGGTGGCTCAGTCGTTAAGCGTCTGCCTTCGGCTCAGGTCATGATCCCAGGGTCCTGGAATCGAGCCCCACATCGGGCTCCCTGCTCGGCGGGAAGCCTGCTTCTCCCTCTGCCACTCCCCCTGCTTGTGTTCCCTCTCTCACTGTGTCTCTCTCTTCAAATAAATAAATAAAATCTTTAAAAAAAAAAAAAAAGAAAGTAAAATAGCAGCCAAAGGGCAGGGAACATACATGAAGGATCAAAATAAGAGTGACAACAGACTTCTTGTCAGAGAGTCAGGAGACCACGCAACAATGTGCTGAAAGGGAAAAACAACCTGTCAATCTTGTATTAAATATCCATCAAAAAGATCCTCCAAAAAAGAAAACACACTAACAAATTTTTTGTACAAACAAAAGCTGGGAGAATTAATTGCCAACAGATCTGCCCTTCAAGAAATATTATGGGGGTGGGCAGGGCCTGGCTTGCTCAGTTGGAGGAGCGTGCGACTCTCAATCTTGGATTGTGGGTTCTAGCCTCACATTGTGTGTGGAGATTACTTAAAAATAAAATCTCTTTTAAAAAATGAAAGAAATGTTATGGGAAGTTCTTCAGGCAAAAGGCAAATAATACTAAATGGAAATTTGGATGCACACAAAGCCATGAAGAACACCAGAAATAGCAGAAGTGTGGGTAAATATAAAAGATATATTCCTCATTTAAAAAATCTCTTTACATTTTGAAAAAAAGATTTTGTTTTTAAGTAACCTCTACACCCAATGTGGGGCTCAAACTCACAACCCTGAGATCAAGAGTTGCATGCTTCACTGACTGAGCCAGTCAGGCACCCCTAAAAAATCTCTTTTAAAAGACATTTATTGTGATGGGGCGCCTGGGTGGCTCAGTCAGTTAAGCATCTGCCTTCAGCTCAGGTCATGATCTCAGGGTCCTGGGATCAAGTCCCACATTGGGCTCCCTGCTCAGTGGGGATTTTGCTTCTCCCTCTCCTTCTACCCCCCCACTCGTGCTCTGTCTCTCTCTCTCAAATAAATAAATAAAATCTTTAAAAAATAAAAATTAAAGACATTTACTGTTTAAGCAAACACACACATATAAACCTCATATGTCATGGAGTTTGAAAGATAAATAGAAGTAATACATATGATAAGAGTAGCTCAAAGGATGGGAGAGGTGGAATACTGCTGTAAGGATCGTCATCCTTTTTTTTTTTTAAGATTTTATTTATTTGAGGGGCGCCTGGGTGGCTCAGTCGTTAAGCGTCTGCCTTCGGCTTAGGTCATGATCCCGGGTCCTGAGATCGAGCCCCACATCGGGCTCCCTGCTCTGCGGGAAGCCTGCTTCTCCCTCTCCCATTCCCCCTGCTTGTGTTCCCTCTCTCGCTGTGTCTCTCTCTGTCAAATGAAAAAATAAAATCTTAAAAAATAAATAAACAAAATCTTTAAAAAAAAAAAAGATTTTATTTATTTGACAGAGAGAGAGATAGCAAGAGAGGGAACACAAGTAGAGGGAGTGGGAGAGGGAGAAGCAGGCTTCCCGCTGAGCAGAGAGCCCGACGCGGGGCTCGATCCCAGGACGCTGGGATCATCACCTGAGCTGAAGGCAGACAATGACTGAGCCACCCAGGCGCCCCAAGGATCTTCATCTTATGTGAGGTGGTAGAATGTTACTTGAAAGTATTTTGTAACAATTAAAGATGCATATTGTAAACCCAGAGAAAGCAACTACTGAGAAAAAAATTTTTAAAGTATGCTTAATAAGTCAATAGTGGACATGAAACAGAATCCTAAAAATCTCAATAAGTCCAAAAGAAAGTAGGAAAAGAGGGAAAAGGGAGCCAAAAGAGATGGGACAGATTAAAAACAAGTAACAAGCTGACACATTTAAACCCAACCATAACAGTAACTGCATTAAACGTAAATGATCTCAACCAGGGGTTGGCAAACGATGGCCCACAGGCCAAATCCGTCTTGCTGTCTCTTTTTGCACAGCCCACAGGCTAACAATGGTTTTCACATTTTTAAACGTTCAAAAAGAAATTGAAAGAACAATACTTCATGACATGTGACATATAAAATTCAAATTTCGGTGTCAATGTCCATAAATAAAGTTTTATTGGAACACAGCCACACTCATTCACGTATGTATCATCTCTGGCTGCTGAGTACGGGCAGAGCTGAGTAGTTGTGACAGAGACCGAGTGGCCAGCAGAGCCTAAAATATTTACTATCCGGCCCAATATCGAAAAAGTTTGCCAACCCCTGCTCCAAGGCCTAAGTCTATGCTGCCTATAAGAAACCCATTTTAAGGGCCCCTGGGTGGCTCAGTTGGTTAAGCGACTGCCTTCAGCTCAGGTCATGATCCCGGAGTCCCGGGATCGAGTCCCGCATCGGGCTCCCTGCTCAGCAGGGAGTCTGCTTCTCCCTCTGACCCTACCCTCTCTTGTTCCCTCTCTCTCTCAAATAAATAAAATTAAAAAAAAAAAACATTTAAATATAATGATCCAGGTAGGTCAGAAGCAAAGGGTCAGGAAAAGATATGCTATACCAACACTAAGCATAAGAAAGCTGGGGTGACTTGGGGCGCCTGGGTGGCTCCATCAGTTAAGCATCTGCCTTCAGCTCAGGTCATGATCCTGGGGTCCTGGGATCGAGCCCTGAGTTGGGCTCCCTGCTCAGCGGGGAGCCTGCTTGAGATTCTCTCTCTGCCCCTCCCTTGACTCACACACACACACACTCTCGCTCTCTCTCTAAAGTAAATAAATCTGAAAGCAAGCAAGCAAACAAGCAAGCAAGCTGCAATGGCTATATTAATATCAAATAAAGGTAACTTCAGAGCAGGCATGTTACCAGGAATAAAGAGAGGCATTATATAATGACGAAGGGATCAATTCATCAAGACAACATAACAATCCTAAACATTTACGCCCCTAATTACAGAGCTTCAAAATTCATGAAGCAAAAACTGTTAGAACTGAAAAGATTTCTCCACAATTACGGGTAGAGATTTCAACACCCCTCTCCCAATAATTGACAGAACAAGCAGACAGAAAATCAGTATGGACAGAGAAGCCTGGAATAACACCGTCAACCTCCTGGCCCTAATTGCCATTTATAACACACTGCACCCACCAACAGCACAGTGAGCATTTACCAGGACAGACCATACGCAGAGCCATAAAACAAGTCTCCATAAATTTCGAAGGATGAAAATCCTACGGAGAATGTTCCGACCACACTGGAACTAAACAAGAAATCAATAATAGAAAGATCTCTGGAAAATCCCCAAATCCCGGCTCTCTCACAGCCTCGCTGTGTGACCTTGGACTCATCTGCGGCGCAAGTACAACGGCGGGCTGCCCCTCGCAGGGCGCTTGTAAGAGTGTGAGCCACAGCCGGCCCGGAATAAGAGCCGTACGAGTGGATGTGCTCACTGTCTTGGGGACTTGGGAGAAGAGGCACCTGCTGACAGCGCCACGGAGCCCAAGAGCAGCCGCTTGTCTTACCCTGACCCTCTCTGTCCTCCTGCCTGGCAGGTGAGAGTGGCCAGGCTCCCTGCAGACAATACAGATCTGTGGGGCCTGAAGACGGGGGGAAGCTGGGAGGGCCTCCCAGACCACCCCCTCCCCGGGTGGATCATCATGAAGACAGCAAGCAGCTAACCTTTGCTGAGTGCACATGCACAGCACTGAGTTAGGCCCTGGGGTGGGGATGGAGTGGAGGGCAGAGGGATGAACAGACAAAACTATTCAGTGCCTGGTACACAGGCAGGCGCCACCTCGACCCAAAGGGTACAGTGTGGCTGACCGGTGGTGGTGACTGCGGGGGAGGGGGGCGGGTGAGGCCACTCACGGGGACAGAGCGGGGGGACACAGAAGGGGGGGTCTGTCTTGGAAGTAACGATGTATGCTCTGTTTTGGACAAGTTGTTTTGGGGATGTCTGTTGGACACGCATGGGGAGGGTCTGGAGGTGAGGACTCGGTCAGTGTCAGTCTCGAAGCACAAGGGGAGCCCCCTGGGAGGTGTTTGAAGAAGACCCTTGGTTAGGCATGGGGCATCCTGCTGGCTCCTGGTGTCAGTGGATGGGGGCAGGTGTCCAGCAATGCAGCCCAGTCTAAACAACAGGGAAAATCCGGTGCATGACTCTCTGAGCCTAACTCCTTGGTACATAAAACCTAACAACGTTTTTGCATGGTTATAACAGAAACCGAAGTTTCTAGAAACGCATCTGTTGTTCAGACTGAGGAATGACTGGATGTTGTATTGGAAACTTTGCCAAGAACCCTTCACCGTTTGGAACTCAGGTCTCCAATGGCAGCTGTGCTCACGGTTTCTGAATCACCAGACCAAGACTCTTGGCAAAGTTGTATTAGGAAATCGCCACGCTCATGGTGATTTGTATTTGTACCAACACACTCATTTACCAACCATTTTAAAGTGTCAAGTCTCAGGTGTAGACACAATTCTATTAAATGGTTTCACTTCTCCCCATTCCCGATGTCCCTGTTGTAAGTCGGCGCAGCTCCGACTCCTGCTTTCTGTCCTTCGGGATAGCCCCCCAAGTGTTGATGCGTTGCTATCCTATTATTCTACCACAGATCACTTCCCTTTCTCTCCCTTGTATTGCAATCAGGGCATGTTACCGATTTGTTTTAAATCATGTGTAGGCAGGTGTGTAAGTAGATGTATTACCCTTGAATTTCATCAGGGTGGGAAAGCAGATGTTAGAAAATATTTGTCGCAAAACATCTGTCGTAAAACAAAGGCGCTGGGTCTGCAGGCACTGATAGGTCACCCGTGTGGAGGGAGGAGCTCAGGTAGAGAAGGCAAAGGGCAGTCACCCCCTGGTGCAAGGAGCTCAGGTGAG